>NW_006921797.1:6166986-6190707 GCF_000298275.1 Orycteropus afer afer
CTGCCCTGCTCTTGGGTAATCTGTGTAATTATATTGCATCTTTTGAGAAAGTCTTACAAAGCCAGTAAATGCCTTTATCAATATGTGGTATTATGCTTCCATACTCTGTGAATCCTATCACAAGTACTATAATTTTTTCATTTCTCTAAATTTGTTGATGTCCACATGCTTCTTCTTGCTGCTTTTTATATTATTGTGTTGTTCCTTCTCCCTGACCTACATTTGGGATTGCTCTTTCTTTTTACACTAAACTTAGAATTCATTTTGCTGCATTTATTTCACTTTTACTCCCTTAACTTTCATTTGTTGCTCCATAAAGTCTACACATTCAATGTCTGCCAATTTCCTAATGACAGACTTGAAACTATCTTGAAGTTTAAGTACTCCCCCAAGTTGACCTCCTGGCCGTTTAGGTCACAAATGTCTTTGACCACATTTCCATATTGTTGTTGTTGTTGTTATGGGCTGTCAAGTCAGACCTGACTCACAGAGACCCATCTTTGGGTTTCCGAGACGTTCACATTATGGAAGTAGATCGCCCAACCTTCCTTCCGAGGAGTGGCTGGTGGGTTTGAACTGCCAGCCTTCTGGTTAGCAGTCAAGTGCCTTAGGCACTATGCTACCAGAGCTCTTACCTACTTGCAAAAAGGCCACGGAGGCGGCATCTTCTGACCTCCTCTAACTTCACAAGAGGGAGGCAGAATCAGCACCCCAAGACTTATTCCTATGAAGCCCGACATGCCCCCACCCTCTAGACTTTTTACCAACTCTAACCCCAAACGTCCCTCCCCTGGGAGTCACTGCTTCTCTGCTGGGTTCGATAATTTGTTACAATGGCCACACAGAACTCACAGACAGCACTCATGATTATGGGGTTTATTAGGGTAGAAAAAAGCTACAATTCAGATTCAAGAAAGCTCCCAGGATATAGTTCTTCAATCAGGACAGTTTCTCCTCTGCTATGCCCTCAGGCACACCTCTCTGGTTCTTGGCCTCTTGGCCTGGCTTCTGCCCTGCTCAGTTAAGTGTTACAAAGCTCTTTTACTTCTGCCAATGGGTACACCTAGGTACACCCTGCCAGCAAGCCTCCTGCCCAAGGGCACTCTGCTTTCTCAATCTGTGGGCCGGCAAGGTTGCCACTCTGTCTCATATCTCTTGGTTCCACTCCCCTATCTCTCAACCTGATATCTCTCTGCCAAGAGGTCCAGTACAGGGATCTTGGGTCCAAGGTTATGCTTCACTTCACCTTCAGCACTTCTCTCTGGATGGCAGTGAGATCCCCCCCCTTCTGCCTCTAGAGGGCTCATTTTAACCATAGCAGAATGATAAAACTAACCAGTCCCAACATTAGAGTTCCATACACCTTATTTGCATGGTTCTACCCAGTGATCTAGTGGGAGTCACAAAGATCATGGCTAGAAAAGCTGTCCCAAGTAATTCACTGCACCACACTACCTAAAAATATTTAAACAAAATGTTGAATGTAAAACAAATTCTGCTCTGTAAATTTGCACCTAAAGAAGAATAAAAAAAAAAAAAAAAAAAAAAAAAGGACCCTAGGTATAGGAGTTTACATAATTTTAATTCTTATGTTATAGCATAATTTTGATGTTACAGAAATTGAAGACTTTTACTAACTTACGCATTCTGAAATTGAGGAATATGTAATCAAGATGAATAGATAATGACTGTTGATAGGAATGTGAAAGCTGGAAACAAAGAAGGATCAGTTATTTGAAACTATGACCTTGGTAATAGAAATGACACCAGATATCACAATAGAATTTTGCAGGTCAAGGACCTATTTATTGGAAATAACTTTTTCACCAACATGAACAGTCACTGTGCAAGTGGACCTCACCTGGAAGAATTTAAAGGAATAAAACTGACTACATCTGTGGAAAAAAGCAATGGAGAAGCTTAAAATATCAGTCAGAACAAGTTCAGGAGTCCACTGTAGAACAGACCATCAATTGCTTTGTAAGATCAAATTGAAGCTGAAGAATATTAAAACAAGTCCGTGAGAGCCAATGTACAATCTTTAGTGCATGCCACCTGAATTTAGAGATCAAATGAAAAATAGATTTCATGCATTGAACACAAATGAGAAAAGATCAGATGGACATCATACATGAAGAAAGCAAAAATTCATTAAAAAGACAGGAAAGGAAGAGAAGACCAAAATGGATGTCAAAAGAGACTCTGAACCTTGCTCTTGAAGGGAGAGTAAGTAAAACAAATGGAGGAAATGATGAAGTGATGGAGCTGAACAGAAGATTTCAAGGGGCAGCTAGAGAAAACAAAATCAAGTATTATAATAATACATGCAAGGACCTGGAGTGAGAAAAACAAAAGGGAAGAGCAAGCTCAGCTTTTCTCAAGCTGAAAGAACTAAAGAAAAAAATCAAGCCTCGAGTTGCAGTATTGAAGGATTCTATGGGCAAAATATTGAATGATGCACGAAATATCAAAAGAAAATGGAAGGAATACACAGAATCACTGTACCAAAAAGAATTGTTTGATGTTCAACTATGTCAGGAGGTAGCACGTAATCAAGAATAAATGATATTGAAAGAAGACCAAGCTGCACTGAAGGAATTGGTAAAAAACAAGCCTCCAGGAATTGATGGAATACCATTGAGATGTTTCAATGAGTACATGCAGCACTAGAGTCTTTCATTTCTGCCGAGAAATTTGGAAGACAACTACCTGGCCACCCGACTGGAAGAGATTTTGTGCCCAACCCAAAAAGGTGATCCAACAACATGCAGAAATTATCAAACAATATCAATATGAGAATGTGGAATAAGGCACATCTTTTCTGATGTCAGATGGATCTTTCCTAAAAGCAAAGAATATCAGGAAAAAAATAAAAACATATTTTCCTGTGTTTTGTTGACTATACAAAGGCATTCAACTCTGTGGGTCATAACATATTATGGACAACATTGAGAAAAATAGGAATTCTAGAACACACAATAGGAGCTCTGGTGGTGTAGTACCCAAGGCATTTGACTGTTAACCAGAAGGCTGGTGGTTCAAACCCACCAGCCACTCCTCAAAAGAAAGATGGAGCAATCTACTTCTGTAGTGATACTGCCTCAGAAACCCAAGGAGGGGTTACTATGTGTCAAAATCAACTCAATGGCATATTACAACAGCAACAACAGAACATTTAATTGTGCTCATGCAAAACCTGTACATAGACCAAGAAGCAGTAGTTTGAAGATTAAAAGAGGGTACTGCATGGTTTAAAATCAAGAAATGCATGCATAAGGATTGTATCCTTTTACCATATGTATTCAATCTGTATGTTTAGCAAATAATCCAAGTGAGACTATATGAACAAGAAGGCAGCATCAGAATTGTTGGAAGTTTCATTAACAACTTGTGATATGTTGATGGCACAACCTTGCTTGCTGAAACTGAAATAGGCTTGAAGAACTGATGAATATCAAAGACTACAGCCTTCAGTAAGGATTACACCCCAACATAAAGAAAACAAAAATCTTCACAACTGGACCAATGAGCAACATCATGATAAGTGGAGAAAATATTGAATTTCAAGGATTTCATTATATTTTTCTTCACAATCAAAGTCCATGGAAACTGAAGGCAAGAAATCGAAGGACATGATGCATTGGGAAAATCTGCTACAAAAGACCTTTTTAAAGTGTTAAAAAGGGAATTTTTCACTTAGAAGATTAAGGTGTGCCTGACCTAAGCTATATAATCATGTGGCCCTGAGTTATAGTCACCAAAACTCAACTTTTAAATTAGATAAAAGGGGACTCTTTTTTATAAATTATTAAGGACATGTCCAGGTAAATTCCCTAGTTCTTTGTGTAAACCTGGGGGCAAACTGCACCTTCCAGGACTTGTCTGTGAGTTTTATACCACTTTCAACCACACTCATTCCTGAGGGCAAACTGACCTTGCCTGGGCTTGTCAGGGACTTGTTTAACCATAGATACATTGCTTGTTTAATGATCAGTAAGCATTGAGACCACCACTCATCTGTCTGTCCTTACTGGTGACTTGCATGTTGCTATGAGGCTAGAAGCTATGCCACCGATATTTTAAATACCAGCAGGGTCAGCTTCCAGACAAAGACTGGGAAAGAAGGATGTGGCCAGGTCCACTTCTGAAAAAAAAAAAAAAAAACTGGCCATTGAAACCTTATGAATATCAGGGAAACATTGTCTGACATAGTGCCAGAAGATAAGCCTATCAGCATGGCAAGCTTGATAATATGACTGGGAAGAGCTGTCTCCTCAAAGTAGAGTTGCTTTAATGACATAGATATAGTAAAGCTCTTGGGATCTTTGTGCACTAACATGGCATGACTCAAAACGAGAAAAAAGAGCTGGAAACATCCATTAATAATTTGAATGCAGAATCTATGGAATAAGAACCTAGGAAAACTGGAAGTTGTCAAAAATGACATGGAACACAAAAGATCAATATCCTAAGTATTACTGAGCTGAAATGGACTGGTCTTGGCCATTTTGAATTGGACAATCATATTGTATACTATGCCAGGAATAACACATTGAAGAGGAATGGCATGACATTCATCATCAAAAGGAACATTTCAAGATCGATCGTGAAGTACAATGCTGTCAGTGATAGGATAGTATCCATATACTTACAAGGAAGACCAGATAATGCTACTATTATTCAAATTTATGCAAAATAAAAAGCCAGAGATGAAGAAATAGAAGATTTTTACCAAATTCTGCAGTCAGAAATAGACAAAATATGCAGTCAAGGTTTACTGATAATTACTGGTGATTGGAAAATGAAAGTTGGAAACAAAGAAGAAACATGGTACTTGGAAAAATGGCTTGGTGCTAAAAATGATGCCTGAGATTTCATGATAGAAATGTGCAAGACCAATGACTTATTCATAGAAAATCCCTTTTTAACAACAATGAAAATGGTGATTGTATCCATGCAAGTCACCGTATGGCACACACAGGAATCAAATTGGCTACATCTGTAGAAAGAAAATATGGAGAAGCTCAATGTCATCAGTCAGAACAAGCCCAGGGGCCAGCTGTGGAAGAGATCATCAATTGGTCATATGTAAATTTAAGTTGAAGTTAAGAAAATTAATACAAGTCCACAGAACCAAAACACAACCTTGAGGATATCCCACCTAAATTTAGAGACTGTCTGAAAATATATTTGACACACTTAATGCCAATGACTGAAGACCAGACGAGTTGTGGGATTACATCAAGGACATCATACATGAAGAAAACAAAAGGTAAATAAAAAGGAATGTAAGGAATAGAAGATCAAAATGGATGTCAGAAGAGACTCTGAAACTTGCTTTTGAAGGAAGAATAGCTAAAGCAAATGGAAGAAATGACGATGTGTAAGATCTGAACAGAAGATTTCAGAGGCATCTTGAAAGGACGAAGTAAAGCATTCTAATGAAATGTGCAAAGACCTGGAGTAGAAAATCAAAAGAGAAGAAGGTTAGCATTTCTTCAGCTGAAAGAACTGAAGAAAACATTCAAGCCTTAAGTTGTGATATTGAAGGATTCTAATAGGAGCTCTGGTGGCATATTGCCAAAGGCATTTGACTGCTAACCAGAAGGCTTGTAGTTCAAACCCACCAGCCACTCCTTGGAAGGAAGATTGGACTGTCTACTTCTGTAGTGACACTGCCTCAGAAACCCAAGGAGGGGTGGCTGGTGGCTATGAATCAGATCCGACTCAAGAGCAGTGGGTGGGATGGGCAATATATTGAATAATGCAGAAAGCATCAAAACAAGATAGAAGGAATACACAGAGTCACCATCCCAAAAGAACTGGGTGATTTTCAACCACATCAGGAGGTAAGATGTGATGAACCTATGCACTTAAGGAAATGATGAAAAACAAGGCTCCAGAAATTGACAAAATACCCATTGAGATGATTCAACAAATGGATGCTGGGCTGGAGTCACTCACTTGCCTATGCCAAGAAATTTGGAAGACAGCTAACTGACCAAGTGATTGGAAGAGATCCATATTTGTGCCCATTCCAAAGAAAGATAATCCAACAGAATGTGGAAATTATCAAGCAATATTAATATTACATGTAAGTAAAATTTTGTTGTTGTTGTTGTTATGTGCCGTCGAGTCAGACCCAAATTATAGTGACCCCTCCTTACGTTTCCAAGGAGGTATCACTAAGGAAGTAGTTTGCCCAACCTTCCTTCTGAGGAATGGCAGGTGGGTTTAAACCCCCAGCCTTCTGGTTAGCAGTCAAGTACCTTAGGCACTACACTACCAGAGCTCCTAAGTAAAATTTTGCTGAAGGTAATTACAAATGATTGCAGCACTATATCAATAGGGAACTGCTGGAAATTCAAGCCCAATTCAGAAGAGGTTGTGTGGAAGTGTAACATTGCTGATGTCAGATTGATCTTGGTTGAAAGCAAAACATATCAGAAAGATGTTTACCTGTGTTTTGTTGATTATGTAAAAGCATTCAACCATGTGGATCAGAACAAATGATGGCTACCATTGAGAAGAATGGGAATTCCAGAAGACTTAATTGTGTTTATGAGGAACCTATCTCTGGAGGCACAGTGCCTAAGGCATTTGACTGCTCACCAGAAGGCTGGTGGTTCAAACCCACCAGCCACTCCTCGGAAGGAAGATTGGGCAATCTACTTCTGTAGTGATACCACCTCGAAAACCCAAAGAGGGGTCACTATGAGTTGGATCTGACTTGACTGCAGTGAGTTTTGTTTTGGTTTCATACACAGATTAAGAGACAGTTGTTTGAACAGAATAAGGGGATATTGCATGGCTGTGGAAGAAAGATGAGACGGTCTGTTTCTGTAAAGATTTATAGCCTTGGAAACCCAATGGGGGTCACTATGACTCTGAATCTACTTGAGGGCAATAAGTTTGTTTTTTTGGGTTTGGCATGGCTTAAAATCAGGAAAGTTATGTGTCAGGGTTGTATCCTTTCACCGTACTTATTCAATCTGTATCTTGAGCAAATAATCTGAGAAGGGGACTGTATGAAGAAGAAAGGGATATCAGAATTGCAGGAAGATTCATTAACAACCTGCAATACGCAGATGCCACAACCTTACTTGCTGAAAGTGAAGAAGACTTAAATTACTCACTGATGAAGATCAGAGACTACAGCTTTCAGTATATATTACACTTCATCATAAAGAAAACCAAATTCATTATAACTGAACCAATAATCAATATCATGACAAATGGAGAAAAGATTGAAGTTCTCAAGGATTTCATTTTACTTGGATCCACAATCAATGCCCATGGAAGCAGTATTCAAGAAACAAATGACCTATTGCGTTGCGCAAATCTGCTACAAAAGATCTCTTTAAAGCATTGAAGAGCAGAGATATCACTTTGAAGACTAAGTTGCATCTGACCCAAACCATGGTATTTTCAATAGGCTGATATGTATGTGATATCTGCACAATGTATAAGAAAGACCACAGAAGATTTGATGCATTTGAATAGTGGTGTTGGAGAAGCATATTGAATGTACAATTGGCTGCTACAAGAACAAAAAAAATCTATCTTGGTGTAAGTGCAGTTGAAATGCTTCTTAGAAATGAGCATGACCAGACTTAGTCCCTCATATTTTGGTCATGTTGTCAGAAGGGAACAGTCCATGGAGAAGGATATCATGCTTGGTAAAGCAGAGAAGTAGTGAAAAACAGGAAGACCCTCAGTGAGATGGATTGACACAGTGGCTGCAATCAGGGCTGAAGAATGACAAGATTCTGAGGATGGAGGAGGACTAGGCAGTGTTTTATTCTGTTGTACATAAGGTCAACTATGAGTTGACACTGACTAGATGGCAACTAATAACAGCAAGCAATGAGTAAGTAACATAAAGAACTTAAATGGTGCCTGAACTTATGTCAAGACTGAAAGGATTTAGGGCTTCCACTGTCAACTTCGGGCTTCCACTGTCAACTTCATCCTTCCACAAACCAAGTGCTTTAGAATTCAAACTCCAGTGCAACATGTTATCTGGGGGATAACGTTGCTGATGTCAGATTGATCTTGGTTGAAAACAAAAAATATCAGAAAGATGTTTACCTGCGTTTTGTTGAGGGACCAGTCTGTGGAGAAGGAAATCCTGCTTGGTAAAGTATACCAAAAAACAAAAAAACAAACTCACTGCCATCTAGTTGATTCCGACTCTTAGCAATCCCTTTGGGTTTCTGAGGTGGTAAATCTTTACGGAAGTAGATTGCCCAGTCTTCCTTCTGCAGAGTTGCTGGTGGATTTGAACCACAAACCTTCTGGTTAGCAATCAAATGCCTTAGGCACTATATTACCAGAGCATCTTTGGTAAAATATTGGCAAAGTATTGTTGTTGTTGTTGTTATGTGCCGTCGAGTCAAACCCGACTCATAGCGACCCCTCCTTCGGTTTCCGAGGCAGTATCACTACGGAAGTAGGATTGCCCAACCTTCCTTCTGAGGAGTGGCTGGTGGGTTTGAACCGCCAGCCGTCTGATTAGCAGGCAAGTGCCTTAACCACTATGCTACCAGAGCTCCCTGGCAAAGTATAGGGTCAGTGAAAAAGAGAAAGACCCTCAATGAGATGGACTGACATGGTGGCTACAACAGTGGGCTCATAAGAAGCAAAGAGTATGAGGATGAGTATGAAGATGAGGATTGGAGCAGAGCCAGGCATTGTTTTGTTCTATTGTCTATAGGGTACTTATGAGTCAGAACTATCTCAACGGGCACCTAACAACAATAAAAACAAAGGCCCTCTCAATTAATTAAACTTTATTTACTTTTATTCCTATTATCTCCCTTATTTCTTTCCTCTTTCAAAATAAACCACTCTCAGAAACCCAAGGAGGGGTCTGACTTGATGGCACATAACAACAACAGCAACACTGGATTTAATAACCATCTTTGAATTTTTGTTCTGTGAAACATGTCATTATATGTATATTTGTTTAAGACTTGCATAATTTGTTCAAAAAGTCATCCTGTTTCTTGTTTTGTTTTGTTTTCTATACACTGTTTTTTAGAGCTCTCCATGCAGCTGGTATAGATCTAGTTTGTGGTTTCTAAATATTGGATAACACTTGATAGTGTGCATTCAACATATTTTTCTTATCTTTTTCTGTATCTACTCTCAATAGCAATGCTACTTATTTTACCATGGAAATGCTGTTTGTTTGCATTAAAATAATGGCTCTTGGCAGAGTACAGCAGGAGGTCTAGCATGCTAGTGGGAAAACAAGACCTGTCTTCTTGGTTTCCACCTGTGAATATGCCACAGCTCCAACGTGGAAGAATTTATCTGCCTTTTATTTTTAGCACTGTTCCTCATAAATATGAGGTATCTCAGTATATTTCTTTCTCTTATTCTCAGGGGAAGAGTCCACTGGACCATACTTGTATTTTTTAAAACAGAGTTCTCCAAAGCTTCCCCATTCTCTCACATACCCCAATGATAAATGGGCACATTCTTGCTCAAATAAATTCTGGCTTTCATAAAAAGTATAAGCCTAACACATTTTTAAACATAAGTACTTGACCAAATGGAGTTATACCTGTGTGTTTCACAAGGATAAGTTTAAAAATGCAATTTCATCTAACTAGTATGCATTTATAAAATAAATTTTTTGCTATTTAATTTATGTAAGGAGAGGTCTTGGAAGAAGTCAGTGATATACTTTCATTAAGAAAGAGCATACCCGCACTGTAAGACAAGCAGGGCAACTAAGTGAGCCAATACCCCTCCCTATCCTATTTACCCTGATCTCCCCAGGTTAGCCAAAACCAGCCTGAGTCAGTCTGGCAGCCATCTTACTATCCTAGGTGACCATTAGGTCGTTAAATGCCTCATGAATATTAACTTCCCTGCCTCTGGGTGGAGTTTAGGGGCCATTTTTAATACAAATGACATAGAGAAGAATGTAACCCTAATTGTGCCTGTGTAGAATGTAGAAATAAGTAAACCCATGATTTTGTATGACTTCTTGTTTTGTAAACTGTATATACGGGAAGCTTGAAGGCATCTTCCTTGGAGTAGTCTTAGAGTCACTAGCCCCCAGTGTTCCCTTCTTTGGCGAGAGAAATAAATGTGCCTTTCTGTTTTCCCAGCTCTGCCTCTTGTTCATTGGCTACAGTGAGTCATGGTGAGCAGAGCCTGGATTTTTAACCAGCAACATCACCATTATTTTTCATTAGGTCAGTTTATAGCTTTTAAGGTGTCCAAACAAAAGTAAATCATACAAATTCATATTGACCAAACGTTCTTCTTCATGGTCTCTGGATTTGAAGAAGCCCAGGCCTAAGAAGATTTTAACAAATGCATGCCTTTTTGCTCTGTTGAATCTGTATATACAGAATTAAGATAATATTACCAATGATGATAAAAATAAAATCGTATATTACTTTAGTACTTTATTAATATTGAAGTAAAAATAAATATATTAATAATAAAGTTACTACTTTATTAATGATACTAATTTATTTTTTGTGCATGTTTTATTTTATAAACACACATATGTATGATTATTTAATGATATTTTGTGGTCACTAGAATGTATTTCAAATGTCTCGAACACCACCTGATATAGAGCAGCAATCAAAATGATAACTGATTGTTAGATATTTTGGCTTGTTTTACAACTAAAGAACTAAACAAAAACCAATCAGTAAGTTTTACAAAATTACATAAATACACGTTAGACATTAAACCCAGGTTTTCTGTCACAAAATCTAGGGTATAAATCTTGATTTCACACTGGGTGAATGATTTTGGCATGAGTATCGCCTCATTACCACACCTCATTTATTATATTTAGTGATTAAAATATTTGGGGAGAAATAAAATTTTGAAATAATGGTATCACCTTTATGCAGCAGTATATACGGGGATGATAGAGGAGCTTTTTCATTTTGTCATTTTGTAGAGTTTTCTAGGTACATTGGTTATTATTGCTCATTACTATACTCTTATTGAATAGGAAAATTAAGAGACATCTTACTTTGATTTTAAAGGTTTTCTTATCCAAGAAACCAAATATTAACCATACAAAGCTTGACCCAGACTGCAAATGTCTAACATAAACTGTGCTATAGCAATGTAAATTTGCCTTATCAGGCTTGAAAAGGATAGTTATCAAACCATTACCTCCTAATTTAAATGTCAAAAGGGCTCAAGGCTACAGGTGGGTGGAGGGCTAAATTATTACCATTCAGACTAGAAGTAACCTGATAGCAGCTGATCTTAGTAAAGGAGGAGGGCAGGGTTCAATCAATCACAGTAAGACTAGCCAATGGCTGATCTTATATAGTTCTTCCTCTTTTTTATAGGCCTCATTGCACCTAGCTTCTTTGAACCATTTGCTTTTTCTGAAGTTAAAATGGTCTACTTTTGTAGTGATACTGCCTCGGAAACCCAAGGAGGGGTCACTGAGTTGGGTCCCATTCAATGGCATATTAACAACAAGAACAACATTTCCATATAAGGGAGCTCTGGTGGCATAGTGGGGTTGCTATGAGTCAGAATCGACTTGATGGCAATGGGTTTGGTTTGGTTTTGATTATACTGATATGAAATAAATGCTTAAAATAAACCTTATATTTCAAAGTTTGGTGAGTTTTGATTATTTTTTATATTCTTTTCTCTGTTTTTATTTACCTATTTTGCTGTATCAGTATTTGATACTCTATCAAAATACTTTGGTAAATCAGGAACTCTGGTGGTATATCGGAAATTCATATTGCCACTTCTGCTCTTTTTTCGTTGCCATTAGCTTGGTATCTTTTTTCCCATCCTTTAGTTTTTAATTTTTTTTCATCTTTATGTCTAAGGTGAGTCTCTTGTAGGCAGCATACCAATGGGTTTTCTTATCCAATCTGCCACTCTCTTTCCCTTGACTGGTGTGTTTAGTCCATTTATATTGAGTGTAATTAGTGAAAAATAAAAAAACCAAACTCACTACCATGGAGTCAATCCCCACTCATGGTGATCTCTCCTTGGGTTTCAGAGGTGGTATCTCTATAGAAATAGATTTGCCCAATCTTCCTTCTGAGGAGTGGCTGGTGAGTTTGTACTGCCAGCCTTCTAGTTAGCAGTCAAATGCCTTAGGCACTAGGTATGAATTTATTGCTGTCATTCTATTGTGTTTTTTGTTGTGTTGTTGGTGCATTCCTTCTTCTAACTACTTGTGTGTGTGTGTGTGTGTGTGTGTGCTGAGTTCATTTTGTTATCAAGTGCTTTTTCTTGTTTCTTCATTATTATTGGTTTTATATTTTCCTTAGGTTTTTCTTTTTTCTGAGTTTGTTTAGAAGGAGTGTTATTATCTTTGTGGTTACCTTGAAGCACTTTCTTATCTCCCTAAATTTGGAACAGTCTATTCTATGAAGACATAGTCCTGTCTTTCTCTCCATTTGGAAGTAAATTTTATTCCCTCTATTTGCTTTGTTAGGAGCTATGGAGTGTAGTGCCTAAGGCACTTGACTGCTAACCAGAAGGCTCAAACTCATATCCACTCCTCGGAAGGAAGGTTGGGCAATCTACTTCCATGGTGATACCACCTCAAAAACTCAAGGAGGAATTGCTATGAGTTGGGCCGACTCAACAGCACATAACAACAACAACAACATTTGCTTTGTTGCTGGTGTTGTCAGCAGATTGACTTCTTTATTTCTCAATGTACATTTCTTATGAACTTAGTTTGAGAATCTTTTTCTGGTTTGGTTTCTAGGTGGTGGTGTCAAGTATCTTCATTTTAATTTGTTCTCTGTTGTGGGTTCTCTATTGAAAGGACTCCCTGTAGCATTTCTTGTAGGGCTGGTCTGGTTTTCACAAACTCCCTTAATTTCTGTTTGTCTGAGAATATCTTGATTTCACCCTCATATTTGAGGGACAATTTGAATGGATAAATAATTCTTGGTTGAAAGTTCCATTCTTTCAAGATTTTATATATGTCATCCAATTGTCTTCTTGCCTGTATGGTTTCTGCTGAGAAGTCAGAGCTTAGTCTTATTGGTTGTCCATTGTAGGTGACATTTTGTTTTTCCTGAGCTGCTCCCAAGATTCTCTCTTTATCTTTGTGTTTGGAAAGTTTAATTATGATATGTCTTGGTGACTTTCTCTTGGGACCTATCCTATATGGGGTTTGTTGAGCTCCTTGGACAGATATCTTTTCTTCCTTCCTGATATGGGGCACTTTTTCTGTTAGCAGGTCTTCGACAATTTTCTCAGTGCTATTTAATTAATTTATTTATTTTTGCCTTCTCTTGTTCTCATATTCCAATCAGGTGTATGTTGTTTTATTTCATGTCATCTTATATAACTGTTAGGTTCTCTTCATTTCTTTTAAATATTTGTTTTGATTTTTCTTCATACAGGCTGGCATCAGGGGATTTGTCTTCTAGCTGGGAAATGCATTCTTCCATCAGTGCTAGTCTACTCTTTTGTCCTTCCACCATGTTATTTATTTCCACAAGTTTAGTGTTCATCTTCTGTATTTCTAAGTGCTGTTTTTGTATGAGTTTTAATTGGGTATTTATCTTGTTACTATATTCTTCGATGGCTTTCCTGAATTCTTCCAAGGTACTGTCTGTCTTCTTGCTTTTTCTGTTTATGGTTTCCTTGAGCTCTTGGAAAGTCCTATATAAATATACCTTTGGAATTCTTTCTCAGATAGTTCTATGCTTGTTCTTCTTGTACAACACATAATTCTTTACTCTGGACGTTTTACTCTATTTGGGAGTGTGTAGCAGGTGCATTTCTTTCGTTATTAGCTTGTTTTTACTGAGTCACTCTATAGAACTCTCTGTGTTGGTGCAATCACTGGTGGGGATGTTGATGCAAGTCTCTGTTCATTGTGAATAGGCTTTGTTGTTAGGATGAACAGGTCACTACAGGTGACCATCTGTAGTGCTATGCTTGCCAAGTGCCTATTGCATGAGGCAAGGAGAAAGAGGAAAAAGGGAAAAATTAAAAAAAAAAAAAAAAAAAAAAAGCCAGAAGGTCACCCCCCAGGATAGAAAGGCTGAAGGGAGTTTTCTCTTAGGGTGAGAAAAATCAGTTAGTAATGTAGGCAGCCAAAAGGGGGCCTCTGCTGAGGATGGGACCCTGGAGATTCAAATCTGGAAGTAGTCCTGAAGGAAAGAGTCCCACCTCTCTCTGGATAGACTAACAACTACAGACACCCAGTGTACAGATTCAATCCAGTCCACAAAAGTTTTCCAGGAGATGAGCTGAAACCCACTGCCTTGCACCCTTTCTGGAGTTCCATCAACTCAAAGACTACTTCTCCCTTTTTCCCCTTCCACTCCAGACTCTGTGGTAGCCCAAGCCAAGGTGGGGGATGTCCCAATTCATTTGCCCACAAGATCTTTGCTCTCCCACAAAGTCCCAGCTCACCTCACAAAACTCCCAGTGAGACTATTCTGGATTCCTGGCACCCGTGGGTTCTGCAATGTTTTCTTTTTTTTTTTCCTCTTTCTTTCCTTCTCCTCTACCCTGTCTCCTGCTCTAGGTCTTTTGTTTCCTCTCTTCTGGCTGGGCAAGCCTGCCTTTTTTTCCCAGTCATTTAGCCTACTTTCTTTCTTTTCCTTCATTGAATCTAATACTGTATCTTGTCATTAGCTGCTCATCTCTCAAGTATCTTTATTATATCTTCTTTACCTAGTTCAGGTTTTCAGATGGAAGAGGAAGTGACTGTAGGACTTATCTGCATGACACGATCTTTCTTTCTTCACAATCTACTTCTGTAAAGATTTACCTGAACTCTGGTGGTATAGTGGTTAACACATTCAACTTCTAATCAAATAGATAGGTTTGATTCTACCAGCTGCTTCTTAGGAGAAAGACAAGGCAATCTGCTTCGTTAAATATTTACAGCCTTGGAAATTCTATTAAGTAGTCTTACTTTATCCTATATGGTCACTTGTTATTGTTGTTGTTGTTATGGGCTGTCGAGTTGAACCTGACTCATAGTGACTCCTCCTTGGGTTTCTGAGACAGTATCACTATAGAAGTAGATTGCCCCGTATTCCTTCTGAGGAGTGGCTGGTGGGTTTGAACCGCCAGCTTTCTGGTTAGCAGTCAAGTGCCTTAGGCACTACACTACCAGAGCTCCAATATGGTCACTATAAGTTGGAATTGACTCAGTGGCAGTGGGTTGGGTTTGTTTTATTTTGCTATCTCAGCAAATTTAACCAGCTTGCTAGGAATGCACCAGTTGATTGTTAACTCCTCAAATGGCTGCTAGAAAAAATATTGGTAAAACAAACCTGATAGTTCTACTGTGGTCAGAACACTTTGTTTCACAGTCTCAGTAGTGTCTTAAAGAAGAATATAAGGAGGAGATATTTATAGAGTTATGGAACCTGGATTCAAGTGATTCAAAGTCTTTCCATGCAGAAAATTGATTAGGATTAAATACAATAATAATTTAGGGTTGACTCATTGAGATTAGAACCTTTGAGTCATGATAAATTAACCTTGAAGTTAACTGTTTGTCAATTGAGCAATATATCATCTTGAAAGAAGAGCTGTTTCTATAGAAAAGCAAACTGATTTTTGCTTTTTTTTCCCCAGATAAATTAATTGCAAGAATTTTCTGAAATAAAATTACATTATTTATTAGTTATTGGTTTAAGATTTTATATTCTTGCTCTAAAATTTCTTAGAGCATATAATTAGAGTCTGTAGTCTACAGTACAGATTACACTTCAACATAAAGAAAACAAAAAATCCTCACAATTGGACCAATAAGCAGCATCGCGATACATGGAGAAAAGATTGAAGTTGTCAAAGACTTCATATTACTTGGTTCTACAATCAACACCAATGGAAGTAGCAGTCAAGACATCAGACGACCTATTGCGTTGGACAAAACTGCTTCAAAAAGACCTCTTTCAAGTGCTGAAGAGCAAAGATGTCTCCTTAAAGACTAAGTTGTGCCTAACCCAAGCCATGGTATTTTCAATTGCCTCATATGCATGTGAGGGCTGGACAATGAAGAAAGAAGACCAAAGAAGAGTTGATGCTTTTGAGCTGTGGTGTTGCCCAAGAATACCAAGAGTACCATGGACTGCTAAAAGAACTAACAAATCTGTCCTGGAGAAAGTGCAGTCAGAATGCTCCTTGGAAGCAAGAATAGCCAGACTTTGTCTCAGGTACTTTGGTCATGCTGTCAGAAGGGACTATTCCCTGGAGAAGGAGATCATGCTTGGTTAAGTGGAGGGTCAAGGCAAAAGGGGAAGGCCCTCAACAAGAGGGACATAAGTTTCATATGTCATTTGGGTTCTTTCTGACCATTAAAGTAGCATTGTGGCTATGCACAGACAAGTTCCAGGACAAAACTAGGGAAGGGCAGTATGCCTTCAAGGAGAGTGTGGTTGAAAGTAGGTTATGCTCACACAAAGAACTAAGAACTTGCCCAGTGTGTTCTTTTCTGATTTAAATTAAGGTCAGGGTCTTTGTATTATTTGGTAGCCACCTTGTGGCTAAGTGTCAGGCTGCATAGTCGTGGGTAACAGCCTATCTGGACCACCACATACCAAGTAGTCAAGACCCAGAACCAATCTTGTAACCCTTTTCTATCTTCAATTCCCAATCATGGTCATTTCCGTGTTTCAGTAGTCCCACATGCAATGGTGATGAGTCTATCTGCCACCAGTCATGGTTTTGTGATGATCCCCCCCTTTTTTTTCCAACTGTATATAATTAGTCCCATGGTCATTACTCAGTGGACTCCATTCAACTTTCTGTATTATGTACATGCTTATGGTTTCCCTCATCCTGGATGATTGTCTTTGTTTTGTCTTTGTCCTGTCCAAGGCTTAAAAAATGTGTCTCTATTGAAGGAAGGTTGGGCAATCTACTTCCATAGTGGCACTGCCTAGGAAACCCAGGGAGGGGTTGCTATGAGTTGGATCCAAATCTTCGGCACTGCATTGTGTATTGAACCTGTTTGAATCTGGGGTCTATTTTCCCCTATCATAATAGTAAATACACTAGGGGATTCTCTAGGGATGAAATATAACATTCTTCTAAGACAGTACATGCTCCCACATTAATCAGCAATATTTTATCTAAAGTGTTGTAGAAATGTTACAAAAACCAAATCTACTTCCAAGCCAATATCAAAAACCTAAATGTTTAGAGATACCCCCAAAATTAGTGTAACTTAATATATTTATTATGAGTAGATATGATTTGAACTGGGCAGTGCCACCTGAACATGTCAGGAATGTGCTCCAAAGATGGGAGAGTGAATGCAGGTTATATAGACAATTGTTATGCTAATTTCTAAGAAGTTAACAACATACAAACAAGGTTTAAGGGTCCATCTGTTACAGAAACAGAATCACCAAGGATATGCAACCATACATCCTAAAACAAAGCTTCTACATAGACCCTGGAGTTCCTACTTCTCAAAGCTGGCTGCACATAGATAATTTTCCAAAAGAAGCCAATGCCTAAAGCTGATTGTCTCTGTTAAGCTGCTTAGAAGGCTATTGTTTGATGGAAAGGTGATTCCAGGGAACCAGTTCTTTCAAGGTGAAAACTCACCTAAGGGCATATGGCTGGGGTGGGTTTGCTCCAGTTCCATGAACCCAGAAATCTGGATTCCAGTAGTATCAAATTAATTTTGTCACCAGAAAAATTATCCACAATAATAGAAGAGAAAGAAAAGTTTTATTGAATAATCATTCAACTAGAATGTGATGCATCACAGGCACTCCCCTAAAACAAAAGAAACCTTGTCCTTTATAGAGCTGAGTGATATAAATCCACATATTAATGTTAAAGGAAATATTGGTAATTTTCCAGTATTTTCATAGAAGAATACCTGAAATTAGGCTAATCTTCCAGGAAACAGAAAAGTAGTGGAGAATCACCTGAAGTTACATCTCAAGGAGGTACCTATCAAATTTTTGAGTAAATCTCTTAGATCTATGTTTTTCAAAGAGACAAAGAATGAATTTTCAATTACAAGTCATCAAAAGTGAGTTCTGAAAGAATGGGGTAGGAGGGGAGCCTTTTTTCTTAATCTGAACAAGGAGAATCACAATCTCTTATCTTCCTTATTTTCTTTACATAGCCTATTTTGATGTAATTCCTGTCTAAAGTCATGAAAATTGTTGATAAAGAATTCTATACAGAAGAAAAAAAAAAAAGAAAAAAAAACCCACTGACATTAAGTCAATTTTAATTCATAGTGACCCCCATTGAGTTTCCAAGGCTATAAATCTTTACAAAAGTAGATTGACTTATCTTCCTCCCATGGAGCATCTGGTGGGTTTGATCTGCCTATATTTTGGGTAGCAGCCAAATGCCTTACCCTCTATCCACCAGAGCTCCTTAAAGATTTCTATAGATTTATTGATACTGTCTTGTTTTTTGCTACACTTTTTGTAGCCAAATCTAGTTACATACTTTGTGAGACCCAGGGCACAATGAGACCCCTTGTTCAACAATCTGAAGGGAAATAATGCAGTTAAAGATACTAAGATATGAAGATTTTTCTTTGAAAAATATTTTCTTAAATATAAAATGAAGTAGAGGTAATAGTGAAAGGTAAATAACAACATCAACATAAACAACAACAACAACAACAACAAAGAAACTCACTGCTGTCAAGTCGGGTCCGACTCACAGCGACCCCTCCTTGGGTTTCTGAGGTGGTTGTTGTTGTTGTTATTTGCCATAGCGACCCCTCCTTGGGTTTCCGCGGCAGTATCACTACGGAAGTAGGATTGCCCAACCTTCCTTCCCAGGAGTGGCTGGTGGGTTTGAACCGCCAGCCTTCTGTCTAGCAGTCAAGTGCCTTAGGCACTATGCTACCAGAGCTCCTGTACAGAAATAGATTGCTCCATCTTCCTTCTGAGGAGTGGCTGGTGGGTTTGAGCTGCTAGTCTTTTGGTTAGCAGTCAAATGCCTTAGGCACTATGCTACCAGAGTCCCCACATACACATTGCAAAAAAAGAAAAATGTTGGTGTCAGTTTATAGTATAATAAATTACAATCCTTTATTAATAGGATATCTTGACTTATCATAGAACATTTCTGGCTTACTTTCCTCCAAATTCATTTATCATGGCATTTAAATTTATACTTTTAGCAATTTGATTTTCAATTGATATTACTTAAAGTGATGATATTTGTTCTCAGCAAATGCAAGATTGCAAATAATTTTTGACAAATTTTAATTTTTAGAAGGATATCTTGATGCAGCTTTTAATGAAGCTGTTAAGAGTGTTTTATAGGCCATGACAACATTGGGATAAATGTCAGGCCGTGAAATTTCTAGAAGAGTGATTATCAGGAAGATTTAAAGAAAAGAGTTTAAGATTGATCCTAGGTGTTGCACTTACTTGTACAATTTGTAACAATGAAACAATAAACCCATAAAATCTTATCATTCTTTTTCAAGCTCTGTTTCTGTGAAAATTAATTTTAAAAACTAGCTATAATGAGAGTTCCTTATGTGTTTTTTTGGATGGAGATTTTTTGAGGTGCAATGTTAAAGGGGATTTATATTTTCACTATCTGGTCTATTGTGTTTGACATTTAAAAGATTGTTTAATGGTTGAGTCCAGCTGCCCAGAAAACCAACTGATTTATTGTGAAGGACTGGAACTAATCTAATGTTGTTGTTATGTGCTGTCAAGTTGGACCCGACTCATAGTGACCCCTCCTTGGGTTGCCGAGGCAGTATCACTATGGAAGTAGATTGCCCAATCTTCCTTCTGAGGAGTGGCTGGTGGTTTGAACCGCCAACCTTCTGGTTAGCAGTCAAGTGACCCAAATCAAAGTGAATACAAACCAACAGTCAATTTATGGTAAATTTTAGCTAAACTTCAAGCAATTTGTAGTTGTAATCTTATACCAGGAAAGTCATTTAGGAGGCAAACAGCAGTATTAAGACAAGGGTTTTATGAATAGTAGTGTTATTGTTGTTGTTGTTGTTAAGTGCCGTCGAGTCGTTTCCGACTCATAGTGACCCCATGCACAGCAGAACGAAACACCGCCCAATCCCGCGCCAGCCCCACAATCCCTGCTATACTTGAGCCCATCATTGCAGCCACCGTATCAATCCATCTCGTTGAAGGCCTCCCCCTCTTTTGTCAACCCTCCACCCTACCAAGCATGACATCCTTCTCCAGGGAATGGTCCCTTCTTACAACATGACCAAAATAGGTGAGATGAAGTCTGGCCATTCTTGCTTCCAAGGAGCATTCTGGCTGCACTTCCTCCAGGACAGATCTGTTAGTTCTTTTAGCAGTCCATGGTGTTATAGTCATGCTCAAGGAGTTTGTGATGGGATTTTCAAGACAGAACTGATTGAGACTGGACAAAGTTTGTGACCTAATTTAGGAATGGTTGACACAGAGAGGTGAGAGTCTTTAGTGACATCTTGCTAAATAAACTGTTTGGTAAGTTCCTTGCCGAAGTGAACAATACATTATCCTGACAAGAAAAATTTTGCCCAGATAAGCAAACTTTTTACCCAAATTGATTTTCAGAAATTTCCTGAAACAAAGAGTAAAGGTATTTATTTGTCTACTAATCTACTTTTCTCATTTATCTGTCAAAACAGGAAAAGCAGTGCTTTTGCCTGATAAAAAAACCTTCCAATCCAGTGAAAATTGCTAAATTCTTAACAGATTTTTTTTAAAGATATTATTTAAATGTAGAGCAGTTTAACAGAGTCATGCATCCAATATCTATGAAATTGAACAGGCATTTCAGGGCAAACTGGGTTATTAACAAATGATAGCTAGTTTAATGAATGACTATCCCCCATAGTTAAAATGTATCATGATTGCATGCCCTCTTTAGTTCCTTTGCATCAGTCAAGGGGCATCTTAAACATATTTAACATAATTTTTAATTTTATAGATGTTAACTCTGTGATTGATCTGGAATAAATTGAATGGAAATAGAAAACTGGTGGGACAAGGAAATTGCCTGCATAGATAAGTTGTGAAAGTTTAAAAACATTGATTTGGGTTAGAATCAGAACAATGAGAAATAAATCAAACTGTAAGTGGCATTTCCCCAGGCCTGGAGCCCCAGGGAAAATGAATGAATAGCCCTGTTCTTGGTGTCAGTCTGGCTTGCTATTGGAGAATCTCCATGGCTCCTGGTGTCTCACCCAGTAAGCTTTTTATGTTCATGTGTAAGCCAAGTTCTCTGGGTTATTACACAATGTGCTCCTCTGGTCTCACTGATCTTGTTGATGTCCACTAATGAGGCTTTCTACTGCTTCTACAGTTGATGCCCAATATGAGTGCTAATGCTAGTGGAATGCTGCCTCTCCTTTTTCAAAGCTATTAGTTCTGTATGTTCTTGTTGTCATTGTCACTGCAGGACACAGTAGTGGTGTAGAAAGGTCTTTCATATCCTGGCTTTTATGTTCTTCTTAGCCTCATGGTACCTGAGCTCTGTATTTATTAGTTAAAAACCATCACTTTGACTTTTATTCTCCCTAGATTTCATATGTGCCTATAGTGATCTTAAGGAGATCTGGTGGTAGAATGGGTAAGACATTTGGCTGGTAACCAGAAGGTCAGTGGTTCAAACCCACCAGCTGCTCCATGTGAGAAAGATGAGACAATCTACTTCCTTAAAGATGTACAGCCTTGGAAAACCTATGGGGTTTGCTATAAGTCAGAATTGACTAAATGACGGTGAGTTTTTTTTTTTTTTTTTTTTTTTTTTTTTTTTTGTGCAGTGATCTAGATTGGGGTAAATCCAAGTGGGATCATATTTCTTCCTTTCTCTCTCTTTATGACTGCAGGCTTATTTTAGACTATTCCTCACTTCCCTTTTTAAGATAGTTATTTCCCAGAATTATCTACAGTCATATACAAACAGATAGGCACCTGGCAGGGGCTCCACTTGTTCTCAGCCATGCTACATTAGATCTGAAATCTAAGGATAGACGAATAGCATAAATAGGGACTTTAGAGTATCTGATTAAGAAAGTAGAAGCTTTGGTGGAGTGGTTAAAGTCTTCAGCTATTAACTGAAGGTTGGTGTTTCAAACCTACCAGCTGCTCCATGAAAAAGATGAGGTGATCTGCTTCCATAAGATTTACAGCCTTGGAAACCTTGTGGGGCAGTTCTACTATGTCATTTAGAGTTGACGTGAGTTGGATTTGATTCCATGGCAATGGTTAAGACTGGAGAATTCTTACTTAGGAAGTGTGGCTGCATGGGAGTCTCATCTCATTCATGAAATTTCAGGGAATGTGGTTTTCTGTTGCCTCTGCAGTAGATGCCCAGGGAGAACAGGTATGGCACATGGTGTTATCAGGGGTTGCTAAAAAGAACAATGCTAATGAAATATTGTTCTAGAAAGTAGAGATCTTTTCTCAGACACCAAGGGATAATACACTCTCCCAAATATTAAACCTTTGTAAAACACAGCAGGAAACTCTGAGTGGCGCAAATGGTTAAGCATTGGGCTACTAACTGGAAAGGCAATCTGGGTGGTTCATCATCACCCAGATTGCCTCAGAATTAAAGCCTGGACATCTGGTTCCAAAAGTTCACAGCCCTGAACACCCTATGGAGCAATTCTACCCTGCACACATAGAGTTGCCAGGAGTCAGAACTGACATGGCAGCAAGTAATAACAACAACTAAATATAGCATCTAAAAAAAGCTAGATATCTGTATAATTTTTGGAAGATCACAGTGTTATTTGGTCTGTTTTTTCATATTTAAAATTGTGGTGCAGTGGATTATTAAGTACGGCTTTTCTAGCCATAGTCTTTGTAACTCCCACTGGATTACTGGGTGGGATCATGCAAATAAGGTGTGTAGAACTCTGATGTTGGGATTGGTTAGTTTTGCCACTCTTCCAGGTTCAAAAAGGGCCCTCCTAGAGGCAGAGAGGAGATTTCACTGCTATCTAGAAAGAAGAGCTAGAGGTGAAGCAGAGTGTGTCCTGGGACCTGAGATCCCTGCACTGGACCTTCTTGGCAGAGATGCGTGGTAGAGTGAGATGGCCCATCAGAGAGAGACTGCAACAGTGGAACTAAGAGGCATGAGACAGAGTGGCGGGCTTGCCTGGCTCACAGAGCGAGAAAGCTGAGTGCCCTTGGGCAGGAGCCTTGCTGATGGAGTGTGGTGCACCTAGCTGTATCTATTGGCAGAGCTAAAAGAGCTTTGTAACATTTGCTCAAGCAGAGCAGAGGCCAAGCCAAGAGGCCAAGCACCAGGCAGATGCACTTGAGGGCATAGCAGAGGGAACACTGTCCTGATCGAAGAATTGTGTCCTGAGAGTGTTCCTGAACCTGAATTGTAGCCTGTTTCTTCCCTAATAAGCCCCATAATTGTAAGCATTGTCTATGAGTTCTGTGTGGCCCTTGCAATGAATTATTGAACCCAGCAGAGAAGTACTGAGTGGCGTGGTAGAGATGTTTGGTATCAGAATTGGTAAAAGGCTGAGGATGGCAGCATGTCTCGCCTCAGGAATAAGCATTGCGCTGCTGATGGTGATCCTGTCTCCCTCTTGTGAAGTTAGAGGAGGTCAGATGATGTTGCCACCATGCTTTTTTTTTTTTTTGCAAAAATGAAGAAGTTTGTATGAGATATTCCCCAAGATTCCTGTCAGTATAAATTCCAATTCTTTTATTTATTTATTTATTTATTTATTTTTTAATTTATTTTTTTTTTATTAGGATTTGGGTGAAGATTTACAGAGTAAATTCA
>NW_006921797.1:6196472-6207980 GCF_000298275.1 Orycteropus afer afer
TCCCTCTACTCCAGCTCAACTGGAAGCTCTACTCCAGGTAGACGACGCTAAGAAGACAATGCTCTCACCCTTCAAATTCCAATGAAGAGATCTAAATTCCAATTCTTAAAACAGAAACCAAATTAATCTGCTGAATTGAGTGAAGAGTGACATTATACTATGTGCCTGACATTCATATAATTATTTTTCATATGAAAATTCCCTACTTCAATAAACCAGTTTTATATTTTGGTACTCTGTTTAGGTAGTCTAGGTGTATATGATCATTTGGATGACTCATAAAGAAGTGTTATGCTAAGAAATAAGGGCTGTATTTTATTTTTTAATGATATAAGTATTAAAAAATAAAACCCCTTTAATGTCTTAGATGGTATAGCAAGAACAACATTCAATATGGGGGTACACTATAGCTTAGGGGTAAGTAAAGCATTTTACCAAGAGAATAGAAGAGTTAGAGATATATCTAAGTATGCTCCCCTGGTCTTATATATTCTGTTGTTAATATCTGCTAATGAGGCTTGGCAAAGTAGATAGAGAAAAAGGGGAAGACTCTCAGTGAGATGGATTGACACAGTGGCTATGACACTATGCTCAAGCATAGCAAATATTGTGAGGATGGTACAGAATCAGGCAGTATTTTGTTCTGTTGCACATACGTCAGTATGAATTGGAACTGACGTGATGGCACCTAACAACAACAACAACAACAGCAACAACAAAAATGAGGTTTTCTGTTGCCTCTGAAGTAGATGCCCAATGCAAGTGCTTCACTGCTACTGATTCTGGTAGAGATCATTTGTGGAAAAGAGGTATAGTAAATTTGGAGAGTGAAAACTACAGCAAACATAATAGTTGTGTCTGTGTGCTAAACAATTCTAGGACTAAATACACATCCTAGTTTCAGGGAAAAATACCTACTTGTCACAGGAAACACTTTCCTCTGGAAGTTAAGATTGTGAACCAACATGTATAGCTTACAGTTTGATGATCAAGACTCACTTCATGATAACTTACCTTGCTGAACTTTCCTAATCCAAAACTTTTATTTCCTAAACACTGCTTAATTCCAACCATTCTGATTTGCAAGATCTTCCTTAAAATCCCCCAGCCCAAGTCCAATAAATAAACCAAAAAAGCAAACTCACTGTCATTGAGTTGACTCTGACTCATAGTGACCTCCACAGGGTTTCCAAGGTAGTAAATCTTTATGGAAGTTGTTGTTGTTGTTATGTGCTGTGGAGTTGGACCCAACTCATAGCAACCCCTCCTTGGGTTTCCAAGGCAGTATCATTATGGTAGTAGATTGCCCAACCACTCTTTCCGAGGAATGGCTGGTAGGTTTGAGCCACCAGCCTTCTGGTTAGCAGTCAAGTGCCTTAGGCACTACACTATACTTCCTTCCACAGACCAGCTGGTGAGTTTGAACCACCAACCTTCTGGTTTGCAGTCAAATACTTTCTGATTTCCACATTTCAGACACAACTAAGATTTTGTCAAAGCAGCTACAAAAACAGCAAGGAGGACACATGTTCTGACCTCCTAGAACCCTACAAGAAGAAGGCAGAATCACCATCAATAATCCAAGGCCTATTACTGTAAGGCCAGACATGCTGCTTCCCTCCAGCCCTTTCACCAACTGTTCCTCCCAAAGCACTCACCACCTCTCTCCTGTGTTCGATAATTCACTGCAGTGGCCACACAGAATTCACAGATTATGGGATTTATTAGGGAAGCACCAGGCGAGTTCAGGAAAAATGCTCAGTCTTTCTCCCCAGCCCGCCATCGCTCAGCCAAGTCTCTCTCAGTCTTTCCCCCAGCAGTGCATGTCCCTCGGTGTCTTACTCAGCAGCACGTGTCTCTTTCAGGAGTGCCTGTCCCTTTCAGCAGCACGTCTTCCTCAACCACCCGTCAGAGAGAGAGAGAGTTCTGCCTCTGGGAGGCCTCCTTTTGAGCCTGGCAGAGTGGCCAAACCAACCAATCATAACATCAGAATATTCAACACCTAAGAGAGAGTGGGCACCTCCCAGAACATTGTTTTGTGCCACGCCCAACAGAAATACTCCAGGTGGACAACTTCAGCAATCAGGAGCTCCTCAGTTGCCCATAGCAAATCCCACCTTGGAGTTTACAAAAACTTATGGGTAGAAAAGCCACACTAAGTAATTTACTACACCGCAGCAGCCTTCTCCTTTTCTGCAGTAAGTCTAAGAAACTTAGATTTGCTTGACTAATAAGTTTCACTTTAAGATTACAGTTGACATTATAATCTTTATTAATTTATGAGCAGAGTGTTTAGTCTACATTATAAACCACTTTATAACAAATATTTTCATATCTACAATCACATTTTTTTTGTTCTAAAGATTTCTAACGGCTGTGTGAAATACTGAAGTTCTTGGCTTTAAACATACTGTTTCCCTATACAAAGTTCTTCTCCCCCCAGTTTGGTTTATCTCTCAAAAGTTACATTCTCTAGTTATTTTCCCTTAAATTAAATAGGAAAGAAAAGAGAACAGAAGAAAAAAAACAAAAACAAAAAAAAACACCTTATTCTGAAATTCTCCCAACAGGTTTTGTCATTTCCCCTCTATTAACTCTGTCCTAGGGTTGAGAAGATGTCGGCTTCCTGAACTTTCATTTACATGCGGTGCTGAAACTTTGACTCTGGTTGCAGCCTGTTAAATTTATTGACTAAAATTCCCTTAAGCTACTGAAGACTCTGTGACTTACTGGTTTGAGAGAAAACATTGTAGCCATTTGAAGCTTTTGCTTTTCTACCATGTTCTTCATGGACAATTCATCTTAGCTCCCCCCCACATTTTATTCTTAAAATAAAGCAAAGAGAAGAAAAAGAAATTTTCAAAAAACAAAAAGAACATTCCAAATACTAGTTGTTTAGTTTACTTAAAATATATGAACATAAGGTGAAGGAAAATGACCCGGCAAAACTCCAGGGAAACATTGACAACAGAGATATGTTGTCTGAGGGAATTAACTAAAGGCTCTAAATTTGGGCAGATTTCTCTTTGGCTGTAGCAAGCTCTGTATTGATGCTAGTGGAGCTAGTACAAGAGTTGTTTTCTAATAACCTTAACACTTCTTTTCTGAAAGAAAGCCCTGAAATTTGGAGGATTACTCAATTTTTTAATCTGAATATAAAATGAATGAAAAAGGATATGAATAGCAACAACAACAACTACAAGAAATGATTCCCTAGAATCCTATTTTATTTTTCACAATGTTGAGGAATATTGACTTGGTTTTGCTGACTCCACTACCACCAGAACCTGCACCCCTAGTTTCCTAAAAAGGGTGGGGACAACTCTGGGTACTTCTGTCATGATTGGTCTGCCTCTGTATTCTGTTCTCTCAAGTGCTAGGAATGGTGGTTTGCTTTCTTCAGAATGATAGACAAAGTGCTAGAGACAAGAGAAGAGAGTGAGAATCTGATATCAGTATATATAACTTTGCTGCTTCTCTAAACATATTTTTCACTTGGAAATTACAGAATGAACTATGTAGAATGAATTAAGGCCCGTAAGAAGCATGCTTCCTCCATGGAGAAACAAACTTTACACCCTTGTTTTTCACTCCATTTATATTCTTCAAAGATATTTAATGGTTATTTTCTTTATTATAGTTATAATAAATTTCAACTCATAGTGACCACCACTGGGTTTCCAAAGCAGTAAATCTATACAGAATTAGATTGCCCCATCTTCCTTCCACAGAGCAGCTGGTGAGTTTGAACCACCAAGCTTCTGGTTTGCAGTCAAATGCTTTCTGATTTCCACACTTGAGACACAACTAAGATTTTGTCAAAGCAGCATTCTCCCTTTCTGCAGTAAGAAGATAGGACAGAAAGAATGGAACTTTCCTCTTCTGTGTTTTACCATTTGTGTTCTCATACACGTGCAGAAGAGAAGGTATATCAAGTCTTATCTTCACTGGCCAGCATGACTGTCGGTAGTTCTGAACTGAATTCTAAATTAGTTTTACTGGTAATTAATAATTTAAAAAGAGCTCTGGCACAACATTTAAGTGCTTGGCTGCTAACTGAAAGTTGGCAGTTTGAGCCCACGGACCAGCTTCGTGGGAGAAACAAAACAAACTCAACTACTGCCGTGGAGTTGGATCCAACTCAGCGACCCCTCCTTGGATTTCCGAGGTGCTTTCACTATGGAAGTAAATTGCCTAACTTTCCTTCAGTAAGACCTAACAATTCGTTTCCACATAATAATCACAGCCTAGAAAACGCTATAGGGCCATTCTACTCTGTCACATGGGATCACTATAAGTTGGAATGGACTAAATGACACACAGCATTTTATATTATATTTATTTTTGTAAATTTTTATTGTGATTTGGGTGAAAGTTTACAGAGCAAATTCATTTTCCACACAAAAGTTCATACATGATATTGACTGCAATTCCCCACAATGTAACAGCTTTCTTCCCACTTCCTCCCGGTAGTTATCTCTTCCTGTGTCCTTCTCTCCCATGTACTCCTGCCCCCCTGAGCTGTCTCCCTGTGCAAACACTGCCCTTTGGTCTCACATGATTGATCATTACAAGGAGTGTGTCTACCTGATGTAAATGTTCAGCCCATATGCCTGTCTATTATTTGGCTGGAAGCCACAGGAGTGAATTAAATTCCAGACTTGAAGGGCAGCTACGGGCTAGAATCTCAGGGGTCTCACCAAACTCTATCAGACCAGCAAACCTGTTTTTATTTATTTTTTTTAAATTTTGGGTTTTGTTCTACATTGTTCTCCCATTCTAACCAGGATCTCTTGCACTGATCCCCCTCTGAGTAGTTGACAGGGGTAGCCAGGTACCATTTAGTTTTTCTGGTCTTGTGGTCATATTTGCTGAGGATCACATGGTCTAATCTGACTAATTATTTCCATGTGTCTTTGGTTTCTTCATTCTTCTTTGCTCTGGATGAGGAGACACCTTTCGTTATATCTAGATGGCCTCTAGCAAGCTTTTAAGATCCCAGTCGCTACTCGCCAAAGTCGGATGTAAAACAATATTTCTGTGTAGTGTGTTATGCCAATTGAGCTTTATGTCCCCTGTGACCATGGTCCTGAGCCCATAGGTCCAACTACTTGCTCTTTCAGTGTAGCTGGATATGGCCAAGAAATCACCACAACCTTCTCACTTCTCAGCTCTACTGTACACCTGGACATTCTTACATCACAAATACACTTGTAGAAACATTGTCTACCACCCCTACACATGGCTGTGGGCACACTACTCTCTGTCTAGACATACCTGATCATTCAGCCTGTCCACCCATCTATCCACCAGTAGATCAGTGCTTTCCATCCCTGACAATTCAGTACTGTATATGCAAAGAATTCATCTTTGTTGTCTGTACCTCACATGTATCTTTCTATGTCTTCCTTTTCCTCATTGCCAGTAACGACAATATTTTAAAATTAAAAGTTTTCATGCCAACAGATTAACTTCAGACCTGTGTTAAAAATCACATGATGTCAAAATACTGGGCCTGTGTTCTCACATGGTGACATTACCTGTTGTTGTTGTGAGGTGCCATTGAGTTGGCTCCAATTCATAGTGACCCTATCTACAACAGAACAAACCACTACCCAGTCCTTCACCATTCTCACAATCTTTGCTATGCTTGAGCCCATCATTGCAGCCACTGCGTCAACCCATCTTGTTGATGTTCTGCCCCTTTTTTGTTGACCCTCTACTTTACTAATCATAATATCCTTCTCCAGGGAATGATCCCTTCTGACAATGTGACCAAAGTAGGTGAGACAAAGTCTGGCCATTCTCGCTTCCAAGGAGCATTCTGGCTCCACTTCTTCCAGGACAGATTTTTTTTTGTTCTTCTGGCAATCTGTGGTACTTTCAGTATTCTTTGCCAACACCTCAACTCAAAAACATCAACTCTTCTTCAATCTTCCTTATTCATTGTCCAGCTTTCACATGCATATGAGACAATTGAAAATACCAAGGTTTGTGTTAGGCACACCTTTGTCTTCAAAGTGACATCTTTGCTTCTTAACACTTTAAAGATATCCTTTGTAGCAGATTTATCCAGTACAATATGATGTCTGATTTCCTGACTGCTCCTTCCATGGATATTGACTGTGAATCAACTAAAATGAAATCCCAGAAAGCTTCAATCTTTTCTCCATTTATCATGGTATTTCTTATTGATACAGTTGTGAAGATACTTGTTTTGTTTATGTTGAAATGTAATCCACACTGCGAACTATAGTCTACAATCTTCATCAGTACATGCTTCAAGCCATCTCCACTTTCAGCAAGCAAGCTTGTGTCATCTGCATATTGCAAGTTGTTAATGAGTCTTCCTTCAATCTTGGCACCACATTCTTCTTCATATAGTTTGCTTCTTGGATTATTTGCTCACTATCCAGATTGAATAAGTATAGTGAAAGTATACAACTCTGAAATATACCCTTCCTGATTTTAAGCCATGCAATACGCCCTTGTTGTGTTCGAACAACAGCCTCTTGGTCTACATATAGTTTCTTCGTGAGCACAATTAAGTGCTTTGGAATGCCTGTTCTTCAAAATGTTATCCATAATTTTGTTATGATCCACATAGTCAAATGCCTTTGCATAGTCAATAAAACACAACTAAACATCTTTCTGGTATTCTTGGCTTTCAGCTTAGACCCATCTGACATCCTCAATGATATCCCTCATTCCATGTCCTCTTCTGAATCCAGCTTGCATTTCTGGAAGTTTCAATATACTGCTGAAACCATTTGGGAATTATCTACAACAAGGTTTTACTTGCATGTGAATTTAATGATATTGTTCAACAATTTCCACATTCTCTTGGATCACCTTTGTTTGGAACAGGCACAAATGTCAATCTCTTCCAGTTGGTTGGCCAAGTAGCTATCTTCCAAATTACTTGGCACAAACAAGAAAGTGCCTCCATTGCTGCATCTGTTTGTTGAAACATCCATCATTTCCTGGAGCCTTGTTTTTCCCTATTTCCTTCAGTGCAGCTTTAACTTTTCCCTTCGATGCCATTATTTCTGGATCATATGCTACCTCCTGAAATAGTTCATCATTGACCAATTCTTTTTGTTACAGTTAATATATATAGTCCTTCCATCTTCTTTTGATGCTTACTGCATTCTTCAACATTTTGCCCATGGAATCCTTCAATATTGCACCTTGAAACTTGTAATTGTTCTTCAGTTCTTTTGGCTTGAGAATGCCAAGCTTGTCCTTTCCTTTTGGTTTTCTAACTCTAGGTCTTTGCACATTTCATTTTAATACTTTGTCTTCTCAAGCTTCCCTTTGAAATCTGTTCAGTTCTTTTGTTTCAGCATTTCTTCCATTCAGTTTAGCTACTCTACATTAAAAAGCAAGTTTCAGAATCTCTTCTGACATCTATTTTGGTCTTTTCTTCCTTTTCTGTGTTTTTAATGACCTTTTGCTTTCTTCATGTATCGTGCTCCTGATGTCATCCCACAACTACTCTGGTCTTTGGTCATTAAGTTCAATGTGTCAAATCTGTTATTCAAATGTTCTCTAAAGTCAGATGGGATATAATAAAGGTTGTATTTGGACTTTCATGGACTTATTTTAATTTTCTTTAGCTTCAACTTGAACTTGTACGTGAGTAATTGATGGTTCCACAGTTAGCTTGTGGCCTTGACTTATTAAGCTTCTTCATCGCCTCTTTCCACACACGTAGTTGATCTTATTTCTGTGTATTCCATCTGACGAGGTCCACATGTATAGCCACCAATTATGTTGTTGAAAAAAGGTATTTGCAATGAATAAATCATTGGTTTTGCAAATTTGTATCATGGGATATTTGAAGTTATTTCTATCACCAAGGCCATATTTTCCAACTATCAGTGATTCTTCTTTGTTGCCAACTTTTACATTCCAATTACCAATACATCTTGATTGCATGTTTGGTCAATTTCAGATTGCAGGATTTGGTTAAAATCTTCAGTCTCTTCATATTTGGCTTTAGGAGTTGGTGCATAAATTTGAAAAATAGTATTAAATAGTCTTCCTTGTAGGTGGATAGATATTATCCTATCACTGACAGCTTTCTACTTCAGGATAGATATTGAGTTTTTCTTTTTTATGATGAATGCAATGCCATCCATCTTCAATTTATCATTTCCAGCATAGTAGGTCACATGATTGATTCAAAATGGCCAATGCCAGTCCATTTCAGATCACTAATGCCTAGGATACTGATCTTTATCTATTCAATTTCATTTTTTGACAACTTCCAATTTTCTTAGATTCATAGTTTGTACATTCCATGCTCTGATTATTAATTAATGTTTGCAGCTGTTTCTTCCCATTTTGAGTCATGCCCCATCACAAACGAAGGTCCAGAAAGTTACTCCATCCATGTCATTAAAGTTTACTCTATTTTGGGGAAATAGCTCTTACCCAGTCGTATTTTGAGCATCTTCCAACCTGAGGGGCTCATCTTTGGGCACTAAATCAGATAATGTTTCAAGACTATTCATAATGTTTTTCAGTAATATATCAGATAGCCTATCACTTCTATTCATATGGTTTTCAGTGGCCTTATTTTTTTTTTCCCAGAAGTGGATAGCCCTATCCTTTTTCCCAGTCTGTCTTTGAAAGCTCCACTGAAACCTGTCTACCATGGGTGACCCTGTTGGTATTTAAAATACTAGTGGCATAGACTCCAGTCTCCCAGTAGCATGCAAGCCACCACAGTAGGACAAACTGACAAATGAGAGGTGAGACAATTGCCTAGAGCTAACTTAGAGTTGATTCCTTCACACAGGACATGTGTTATCTAGTCCACTTTCTGTTTTCCTTTACATCTGATTAGATTCATTCTTTGTATTACTTGCCTGTGACTGCAAGTATTTGAAGGTATGTTCTCTGTTAGAGAAGGAGAGGATAGCATTTAATGAGGCCAGTGAGTTCAACTATTATTGTTAGGTGTTGTCAAGTTAATTTCAATCAGTGACTCTATGTGACAAAGTAGAACTGCCACCACAAAATTTTCTAAGCTGTGATCTTTATGAGATCAGACTGCCACATCTTTCTCCCATGGATCTGCCAGGTAGGTTCAAATCACCAACCTTTCCGTTAGCAGGCAGGCACTTAACCATTGTGGAAACACCAGGGCTCCTTAGTGTGTTGAGCAATATCCAGATATTATAGAGTCTCAGATTTGGGGTTTTGATTAATAGTCTTAAGGAGGAGTCAATCTCATGTAATCAACCTGGTAATTCCATGAAGTATGTTAAAAAAACAAAACTAACAAACAAAAAAGAAACCTCACTACCACTGAGTCAAATCTGACTCATAGGGACCTCTCCTTGGGTTTTTGAGGCAGTATCTCTACAGAAGTAGATTGCCCAGTCTTCCTTCCAAGAAGTAGCTGGTGGGTTTAAACTGCCAGCCTTCTGGTTAGCAGTCAAATACCTTAGGCACTATGCCACCAGAGCTCCCATGAAATAGATAGTTTATACTTATTTTATGTAAGAGAATATTAACATTCAGAGGGGTACAGAATTGTTTCCAAGCTTACTGCACTACTATGACTAGATTAGAGATTTGAGTTTCCTATTTACAAATCATGCATGCTTTTATTGTACTATACTGTTTAACATCATTTTCTGGAATAGGATGGAGATCACTTATCAGATTAAGAGCAAACCTGCCGCCAAAGTGAATACTGAATAGAAGTTGATCTGCATGTGTGGTGCTACAAAAGATTTTATTTCTTCTAGATTGTGTGAGGACCAGAGTAGGAAGCCAGAGACCATGCAAAACCTGTGTCTGGAGATCAAGTAGAGCTGGCATAGTGATGGGGGAAATAGAGTGCCTAGGTATCAGCTAGACCTTATAATGAAATGATAAAGTTCCATGGAATATTATCAGTAAGATTAAATTCACAAGCCATTGTAAATTTAGAATGATCAATGTATCTGTAAGAATGATTAAACAGCAATTTATGGTTTAGTCAGCTGCATTGGTCCAAAGAAGGTAAATGTATAGCTTACTCCTCACTTATCAACTATCTCATCATGCAACGTTTGCATTTACAGCAATAGTAAAAAAAAAAAAAAAAAAAACCTCTCAGACTATTGTGCCCATTAATATTGTGCCCATTAATGACATATGTCTGGCAGTAACAGGTGCCAAGGTGCTAGACGAGATGAAAAATGACTATGGTGGTTAAGATTGTGTGTCAACTTGTCTGGGCCATGGTTTCAGTGGTTTGGTGGTTGTGTTATTGTTGTTGTTGTTATGTGCCATTGAGTCAGACCTGACTCATAGAGACCCCTCCTTGAGTTTCTGAGGCAGTATCATTATGGAAGTAGATTTCCCAACCTTCCTTCCGAGGAGTGGCTGGTGGTTTGAACCGCCAGCATTCTGGTTAGCAGTCAAGTACCTTAGGCACTACGCTACCAGAGCATAATAATGTAACTGGACAGTTATAAAGAGATGTAGTTATTCTCCATTTTCACATAAAAACCTTGTCTCTTTGGAACCCTATCATGTCAATGAGTGAGGAGTGGGTATACAAGAATCAAAGTATAAAACGGAAAATTAAATAGACTGACAGACTTAGAATAAAGGGATTGCTTTAGGTAGACAAATGTCCTAGTCAGCGTTCTTAGAGAAACAGAACCACCAATGTATGTACTATATATCTACATCTATATCTATACCTGTAGCTGTATCTCTGTCTATATAGAAACAGTGATTGATATTTCCACTTCAAAGAATTGACTCATGTAATTGTGGGGGTTGGAAAGTTCCAAATTCACAGGTCAGGCAACAGGTTTCAGACTCTTTCTGGCTTACATACTCAATTCAATAAGGAGAGTGATGAGAAAGAGTGTTCTGGTAAACTGTGCCTAGGTCTCTGGGTGGCTGAAACAGTTTGCATTCACCTGCTAATCTAAAGGTTGACACTTCAGACCCAGTCACTAGCACTGTGGAATAAAGGCCTGATGATCTACTTGCATAAAGATCACAGCCAAGACAACCCTATGGAATAGTTCTACTCTGTAACACATGGGGTCACCAGGAGTCAGAATTTACCTACCTGCAACTAACAACAATTTATAACTGCAACTAGAATACTTTATTATTATTTTTTAAATCAATCTGGCATCATTTCCTAACCAAGCTGTTGCATAAAATTAACATCACAGCTAGCTTCTTTCCTTCCTTCGGTCATTCCTTCTTTTTCTCCTTCTTTCCTTCCTCCCTTCCTTTTATAAACTTGAATTGAGGCTCTACTATGCACATGGCTTTCCGCTAGGCATTGATTGAGATTATAGCAGGAGGCCAAATATAGAGGCCTTGTTCACATAAACTATGATAAAAGCCCAAAGAAGAAAAAGTAAAAAGTGCTAATTTGGTGATGTTACTTAGATTACCTTTCTTCTTATTATTAACTCTCTTATAACATGGTATAATGTGGTATCTCTTATTATTCCAAAGAAAGGTGATCCCACAGAA
>NW_006921797.1:6209105-6216431 GCF_000298275.1 Orycteropus afer afer
TGGATTGATACAGTGGCTGCGATGATGGGCTCGAGTATAGCAGGGATTGTGGGGCTGGTGCGGGATCGGGCAGTGTTTCGTTCTGCTGTGCACGGGGTCGCTATGAGTCGGAAACGACTCGACGGCACTTAACAACAACAACAACTTATTATTAACTTTCTTATCATATGATATTTAAGGTGAATCTAGAAAGATGATTTTTAGTTTGTCAGGTAAAGATTGGAGAAAGAAATTTCCCATTAATAGAAATAGGCGTTATGTCAGGAAAGGGTGTGGTTCAGAAGGAAATGTTAACAAGGCTCTTATGGCTGATGTGTCAGAAGTAAAGCAGAGAGTGACATGAGTGGGCTAGCCAGATGAAATACAAGACACGCAGTTACATTTGAATTTCAGGTCAACAGCCGATAATTTATTAGTATAAATATGTGGCATACTATTTGTCTGAAACCTTAGGCATGACATGAGACTGGAGAGGAAGAGAGAAGCCTGGTGAAGCAACAACTTTGAAACTGCTTTGAGAATTTTATTTCATTCTCAGAGATCAGTGAGAATGCGTTTGAGCAGGTGAGGGGTATGAACCAAGTTACATTTTAAATATTTCACTCTGTAGAGGTTCTGTAGAGTATGGAATAGAGAGATAAGAATGGAAGCAAGGAGACAATGATGAGGTTGTTGAAGTAGTTCAGACCTGGGACCATGGCAATAATGATGTCAAAAAGGGGTGGGTTACTAGATATTTTGTGGAAAGAGAATCAATAGCACTTGGATGAGTGGAAGAAAGGCAAAGTTATCAAAGATAATTCAGGGGTGATAAAGGAGTCTACTCGAAAATGTAGAACCCTGATAGTGCAGTGGGTAAGCCCTTGGCAGCTCATCATATGGTCTGCAGTGTGCATCTACCAATTTCTCCGTAGGAGAAAGACCTGGTGATCCACTTCCATCAAGAAGCTTACAGCCAGGAAAACCCCACGGAGCAGTTCTACTCTGTCATATGTGGTTGTTGGGAGACAGAATCAACACAACAGCATGTAACAACAACATACAAAAATGTGGATAAGCCAATCTATGGAGAATGGAGGATAATTTCAAAAGTTTATATTTGTCCACGTTAAATTTGGCACACTTGTATGATGTTCAAGTATAGAAGTCAAGTTAGCAGATGGATATGTAGATCTGGGACTGAGAAAAGAGCTATGGGCTAAAAATATAAGAGTGTGTTCCTGTAAGTTGTAATATACCAGAAGAAGTAACCAAACTGATTGCTTTTTCGTTTGCCTTGCTTTAAAGCCTTCTGATTCATTTAGTTCATTCTGACACTATCCCCTATTCTTTTGAAGGACACTTAGGAAGCAACCATATTTAATTTGCAAAATATTTAAAGAAACATTTCTTAGGGCAAGTTACTGTACAAATGACCATCTGTTATCTTTTGGTCTTCATTCCTTTCCATTTCACAGGATAATCACCAAATCTTGCCCACATGTTCTAGGAGAGCCTGTGGCCCACTCACCACCTCATCTTCCCTGCCCTTCTCATGCACTGCCCAATGCCTCAGGCTGATAATTCCTGGAGTAGTGTGCTATGTTGCTTTAAGGAGGGAGAGAATGGAGAAAGGGACATTTTATATTTTTGAAAGATTTTTTTTTCAATTAGCTAGGTCAGAGATGATTAGAGAGTAAATGAGGGGGAAGAATTTGAGAGCAATTTCAGGTGTCAAATTGACAGAATTGAAAGCTGATTGAAAAAGAACTATAAGGACCAAGAACAACTCAACAAATGTTCTTCCTGCTTCCTTTCTTCCACACATTTTAGAGCTAAAACACAGAAGCATTTCACAAGATTTTTTAATACTAAATGAAGCAAATGGGGCTGTTTTGCTGTAATGAAATTTAGTAGAGGTGAAGTATAAGAATTTCTGAAAATGTTGGATACAGCTTTTGGATTCAGGCTCAGGGAAGCCTAAATGCTTCCTCATCTGATATATGGAGATAAAAGACTGCTTCTGTGTATTGTTTCTTGGAAAAGTAGAAGATGATCCTTCCATTAAGGTTGCTTAAAAAAAAAAAAAAAAAAAAAATTGCCATGGAGTATATTCCAAGATACAGAGAACCTGTAAGCCAGAGTAGAACTGTCCCATAGCATTTCCAAGGTTGTAATATTTTATGGAAGCAGACTTCAGCATTTCTCCCGCAGAGCAGCTGGTAGATTTGAACTGCCAACCTTTCAGTTAGCAGCTGAGCCCTTTACCACTGTGACACTCAAACTCACAGCATCAAGTTGATTCTAACTCATAGTGATCCCCATTGGGTTTCCAAGGTGGTAAATCTTTATGGAAGCAGATTGCCCCATTTTCCTTCTGCAGAATGGCTGGTAGGTTTGAACTGCCAACCTTCTACTTAGCAGTCAAATGCCTTAGGCACTATGCCTCCAGATTTCCTTACTGTGACACCTGTTGTTGTTGCTGATATGTGCCATCGAGTCAGACCCGACTCATAGAGACCCCTTCTTGAGTTTCTGAGGCAGTATCACTATGGAAGTAGATTGCCCCATCTTCCTTCCGAGGAGTAGCTGGTGGGTTTGAGTCACCAGCCTTCTTGTTAGCAGTCAAGTACCTTAGGCACTATGCTACCAGAGCTCCTACTGTGACACTAGGGCTCCTTTTTAGGATCACTTAGACTAGGAATAATCTTGGGGGTGACAGTACTAAATTGAGGAATATTATGCACAAGTGGAAAAAGCAATGTTTTTTATTTTATCTCTCTTTTTTTTTTTTTAATATTAAAACACCGAATTCTCATAGTATCATTTATCTGTGCTATTAATAGTGGAAAAGGTTAAAAAGAGATTTTTTTTTTTGTCTTTATCTTCTCTCAGTACATATTACACATTTACTAAATAGAAATATTAGAAATGTATGCATTATGGGTTGTGGTTGAAGGAATTCCAGCTTTTAAAATTCATTTTTATTAAGTATATGTGTAGCACAGTATACATTAAAATAATTTATTAACTACTTTTCAAAATGTCCCCTTGAGATTGGTAGGTGGCAAGTACTACATATATTACACAATTTTTCATGGTCATGCCGTGAAATCAGACTGGCCAATGTTTCATTCTTTTGTACATAAGTTCACTATGAGTCAGAGCCAACATGATGACATCTAACAACACCAACAGCATTGTCAAATGAGTAAGCTGCCTAATGTGACTTTTGTCCTATCACATGAAAATACCTTTAATATGAATTTAAGTTAAATTGTAGGAATCATACTATGAAAATTGTAGATATTCAAAAAAATAATTCTTGGCATGATATACTCGATTCAAGAGCTTCATAAAAATAATAAATGAAACCTCAACTATATATATCATATTTGTAAACAATTAGGTATGTGGATAATCTACATATTTTGGAGGATATATGACCATGACTACATGAAGAAATTAGATTGGCTTTGTAGATGGACCACTCAATATGAAAGAGGAAAAAATTTAACCTTCATCATACTAAATCAATAAAATCCAAACGGTAGTTCTCTATTTTTAAAGTATCTAATAGTACTTCAAGTACTCAACTGAAGTTCATTTAATAAAAATATAGCAAGTGAGCTAGGATTTGATAAATACATTCAATAGTTTTCTTTTTTCCCCCTTAGGGATTGGTCAATATTTTACTTCAAGTAAAGATTGTACAAAGTATCTTGAATATTTCATGTATTTCAGGTTGTGCTTATACAGTTGGATAAAATTTATTATTAAGCCAAATGAAATTAAACTTGTATTTTTTAATTACTTTTATGAATTGATGGTCAATTTAAGGTTTCTAGCTTTTATTATCATGCCTTCACCTCTTGATTCACCTTACATATTTCCCGTACTATTTCTTTACAAACCTTAAAATGATGTACCCCAATTAACCTTCTAGTATTGCCACAACTATTGTGGATAAAGAACAAAAAATTGCACTTTATCTTCTTTTCAGATTAAATAACTTGAAGTTATTTTTCAATTCTTACATATAATTGCATTAGGTTCCAAACTCTTAGTTGAAGATAGCGGGACAGGGTAGAACAGAAACATCAAGAAGCAACTTCCTAGTGAAATAGTACATGTTGTTGTTGTTGTTATGTGTCGTGGAGTCGGATCCGACTCATAGCGACCCCTCCTTGGGTTTCTGAGGCAGTATCACTTAGGAAGTAGATTGCCTAACCTTCCTTTGAGGAGTAGCTGGTGGGTTTAAACCACCAGCCTTCTGGTTAGCAGTCAAATGCCTTAGGCACTACGCTACCAGAGCTCCTGAAGTAGTACATAAGGAGAAAGGATTCATCGTAAACACTTTAAAAGAATCTCATAGCACATAGCCTATATAATTAAAAATAGAGAAATGATAATAATAGTGATTTTAAAAAAATTTACCAATGAGCCAATTCTGACATATTCCCTGTTTGATGGAGTAAAACTGCTGTGTAGTGTTGTTTTGTTTTTGTTTTTTTGGCTGTGATCTTTAGTGAAACAGATCACCAGACCTTTCTTCCACTGGTGGGTCTGAACTGCCAAACTCTAGGTTAGTAATTGGGTGCAAACTGCAGTTGCCACCTAGGGACCAAGTGATAATAGTAATGAAAATTACATAGAGGTTGTAACAGTTTATTATTCTAGTATGGGTTTTACTAAGCCTCTATAGTTTCCAAAACTATGTTAAATACTTTTTCATATGAAACTTACAAAATAGAAATATTGACTTACCATTTCACTTAGAATGATTAAATCTTGAAAGATAGCCCATTCAGATATTATTAGGTTCAAGTAACAGGGAATGACCAAATTAAAGTACAGAACTGGCAAGAACCTCTTGAGTTCTTACCAACTCTGATGGTTATAGGTGGGTTATTGGTTCAACATACCCATTATGGGGCTTAAGATTTAACATTTTAAAAAAAATTTCAAGTATTTCTTATATATAGCTAGTTTGAATATAATCTGTATAAACTAGCTGTGATACAAATTCAGAGTTGATTTTTTTTTTTTTTTAACTGACGCACAGTATCTTAGCATTGATTGATTTGTCTATATCAGCTTATATATCAATATTACAGGGCTAAAGATATGGCATAAAGATCCATTATCAGCAAATTTTTCATGATATTTTAGATCTTGTTCAGAGTTTTTTGCATCTTATTTCTTTTTGAAGTAATTACTGCTGTTATGTAAATGATAATCATAAACTTCATATTTGAGCAATAATGATCCATCTACCACTTATTAATGTTTTTCCAGACTCTGTTTTATCTGATCCAAATAGCAGCTTAAGGAGCTCTGGTGGCACAGTGGTTAAAGCATTCGGTTGCTAACAAAAGCCAGTGGTCCAAACCCACCTGTTGCTCTGCAGAGAAAGATAAAGAAATCTGCTTCCTTAAAGAATTACAGTCTTGTAAACCATTTGAGGCAGTTCTCCTGTAGAGTTGCCATGAGTCAGAATTTACTCACTAGCAGCTTGTTTTTAGTGGTAATAGTATCTTGCTAGGTAGATATTACTATCACAATTTTACAGATGATGATTTGAATTGTTAGAGGATCTACAAACACATAAACACATACAGTGGCCAAAGGCAGGGTTTGAATCCATGTCTATTTATCTCAGTTCCTGAATTATTTTCTCTACAACATTAGGATTCTGCTCCTTATATAAGATACACATTTTTTATAGTTTGAAAGTCAGTTCATAGATTTTACCTAATTAATCCATACAATAACACTATGGGTTAATTTGGCTAGCTAAAGCAGTATTAAAATTCATCTTGAGACCCAAAGAGTTTAAGTGATTCTCTCAAAATCAAATATTCAGATTTAAGTTTGGATTTGGGTCTCTAACACTTTTACTTTCTTCTTCCTACAGATTGAGCAACCTGCTCTATACATCCCGCCCACTGCCATCAAGTAGATTATGACTCATAGTGACCCTATAGAACAGAGTAGATTTCCCTATAGGGTTTCCAAGACTGTAAATTTTTACAGAAGCAGACTGCCCATCTTTCTCCCATGGGGGGTTGGTGGGTTTGAACTGCTGACCTTCGGGCTAGCAGCTGGATGCTTTAATGACTACACAGACAGAGGTCCTTACTCAATTACATAAGAGTAGAGAAATATAAACATGCAGAACAGGCTGCCTAGGTCTGATAAAGAGGCTCCAGTATGCTACAGGTTAAGACCTCATCAAAACAAAAACAAAAACAGAAGCAAAAAAAACTCATTGCCATTGAGTCTTTTCTGACATGAAGCAATGCCCATTGGGTTTCCATGGCTGTAAATCTTTACAGAAGCAGTCTGCCCCATCTTTCTTCTGCAGAGCTGCTGATTGGTTCACACCACCAACCTATTGGTTGGTAGCCAAATGGCTTCACCACCACACCACTAGAGCTCTTTGATAAGAGCTGTACACAAATATAACTAATAGCACAAGAAAAGACTCAGTATACATAAAGACAGTAAAAGCAACAGAAGTTCAGAGAAGGGACCTCTGTCTATGTAATCAGAGCAGTGGAACTTGAGCTGAGCCTTGAAGGATAGGTAGCATATTGACATAAATGAAGGGAGATTGCTTATCAGGCATGGAAAGGGAATGAGCAGTGTATGTGCTTTCTGGGCCCGTTGAGTGTTAATCTTGCTGTTTGGCAATACATATATTTATGGTAGAAGTCTCCATTGAGTTTAGACACTTCTCAGAGGTTGAGAGCCAAGTTTACTTTTTTTCTTTTCAGGGAAATTTTTCTTTTGTAATTACATACATGGTGATTTTAAAGCATCTGCCAAAAAATTCAAAATAATTGTTTACCTTTGTTTTTTATTACCTGCTATGTAAAAGCGATGTTGTTGTTATGTTCTGTCAAGTCGGACCCGACTCATAGTGACCCCTCCTTGGGATTCCAAGGCAGTATCACTATGGAAGTAGATTGCCCAACCTTCCTTCTGAGGAGTGGGTGGTGGATTTGAACTTCCAGCTTTCTGGTCAGCAGTCAAGTGCCTTAGGCACTATGCTATCAGAACTCTTTGTAAAAGTAATGGACTGCTTTAATAGACTGTTTTTTAGATAGTTTCAGGCCAACGTTTCAAAACTATGAGCATTTAATCATCATTGCAAATTTCCCTGTGTTACGCTTGTATCCTTTCTTTCTAATTTTTTTCTTTTTAAGTTTTGAATACTTGAACACCTTTTGTTCATGATTACTAGTAACCATTGGATGACTTTTCTTATTTTCTGTCAAGTAAATATATATTTGTTTTCAAAAAAAGAAAAGAAAGTGTAGATGGAATTAGTTTATTTTTTTT
>NW_006921797.1:6217496-6218664 GCF_000298275.1 Orycteropus afer afer
GCAAGTGGCCATTTAGATGTAACAATGGAGCAAAGAAGAATGAAGAAAACCAAAGACACATGGAAACAATTAGCCCAAGGGACTAGTGGATTGTGCCAACCTCAGCCTATATGACCATTGGAAGCAGGCTACACCCCTAGGGAAACTCCCTTTCAATGGATTGGTTGCTCAAAACATATACATCCGATCTGATCATGGGAATAACCCATATCACAACTGCTTAAACCACTCAGAATTGTGGTCCAGCCAAGTTGACACACAATTCCAACTATCACACCCATGCTATTTCCATTGCTGCTTTTGATCATTTCCATATTATTAGAAAATATTTTCTCCAATTTTTACATTTTTTCATACTTATCAATTTACTATTTCACTTTACTAAATTATTCACCTATTATTGGGCAAGATACAAATACCCATATCTTATTTATATTTTTTTTCATACTCCTTTGGTGTAACATCTCTTCAGTTTCCCCCTTATCTTTGCTGGATTTAGATTGGATAAAAATAGGATAGCACTTATCTAAAAGGGAATAGTTATGCAAGACACTTCAATTATACTCAAGATCAAAAATTTGGGTTATTAATATATCACGCTATAACATCATTTGTGAAAGTTTCTAAGTCCTCATTTCATTAATTTGAGAAAGCATGGTAGCAGAAAGCACATTCCTGTGGATAATAGTAGACCTGGGTCTAAATTCTGATCTCCGGTGAACCAGTTGTATGGGCTTTGAGATATATATACACACACACAATTATATATATATTTTATATATATATATATATATATATATATATATATATATATATATATTCTCTCTCTGTATCTTAATTTCCTCAAGTATAAATTGAGGGAGTTGGACATTTTCACCCTAAAATTTCATGAAAGTTAAGATATAGACGAGTGAGAGAAGCAGAGAGTCTCACTTGCCACATTTCTTCAAAAGAAACAACATGGTTGGTTTATGGCTTTTTTTTAATGTATGATGTCACTGGCTATGTACCAAGGAGAAAACAAAAATAAGCCTTGTAAAAATTCAGAGATGTTAGCAAATGATTTCTACAGGTTACAAATCTGCAGAACTCTCACATAGAACCATGTACTCCATTAAAGATGTAAATGGTACAAGGAAGTCTGATTGAATAGATATCAACCCATAAA
>NW_006921797.1:6219018-6235800 GCF_000298275.1 Orycteropus afer afer
TTCATCCTTTCTCCTCCTATACAGAAATTCTGTTTGAAGTGAATTCTGTTGATATCAATTAGCATGTAGGGATTCTGGATGCATTAAAAACACAATAATAACAAAAATAACAACAAAAAAAAATGGCTGATGATTTTGGTGTGGTTATTAGTCACTATAAAGCTAATGTCAAATTTTGCATCCAGCACCTTTAAAAACTGAGAAGTGATGAAACACATTGACAACTCATTTAGTGGAAAGAAAGAATTTAGCTTCCTGTCTCCAGTTTTTATTGGATTTGAGAATTTGAGCTAATTACTTTACTTCTCCTAAATTCAGTTAGTTGATTTTAAGTATGGAAATGATGATGATAATAATAAATGATAAACTAAATTCACGGAAATTTTGAATGGGACAAATGAGAAAATGGAAGTGAATGTACTTTGTAAACTGTGAAGCACTATATGTGTATGAAGATTTTTTATTATTGTTGATCAGCTTTTATTGCGTTCATTTGCATGAGGTGGTAGCTATCAATCTTTAATAATAATAATAATAAGCACATTTCTTTATTTGACAAAAGATAAACATTAGCTATCCTTGGTAGAAGTACTTAGTATGAAAAAAAGAGATTTTTCCATAGGAGAATGGATCATTACTTAATTTACTAAAAATGTTAGTCTGTGCCATGCTTATGCTAAGCAATTTTATTACATTGTCTCATTTAATACTGATGCATATAGAAGCTAATTTATTGACTGTCACACAACTAGTAAATGTTAAAGTTTAGGATTTAAACACCTAGACAATACCTACACATCTAATTCCTGTGTCATTGCTATCACAAGATGCTTCCTGACTTGACCCCATCTTTATCCATTAGTTGCTGTCTTGATACAGAGAATGATTTACCTGGCTTTTCAAAGATATTAACCCTAGTTCACTGATTTGATAGTCTAAAACAAAACAGATACAGAAAGGTTGGAAACAAACTCAACCCTACCTACATGTTAGCATAGTTTCAATGGTAGAAAAAAAAAGATAAATTTATGTGTGGTGAAGGTGAGGCTTTTAGCCTATGTGTAAGGCAATGAAAATTAATAAAGGAAGGTAAGCTTGTGACACAAAGATGAGTTATGGGCACCAGAGCCAACAGCAACAATAGCCCTGGTTTTGAATCCCACCTACCTGTGTGGTTTTGCCCAGCCATGCAACACCTCTGAACTGATCATTTTTTTTCATCTATAAAGGGGGGATTTAAAAATATTTATATTTACTGTGATATTCTGAGATTCAAATGACCTCATCTGAGTATATGAGGTCAGAGGGTCAGAGTATCAATGAACGTTAGAGATTTTGACATAGTAGAGGCATTGAACTGCCATGTTCAACTATTCTTGCAAACATGCTCGAATCACTCACTATAGATTTTGATTTGGATACTTTGGCTTTGTTTTGCATTGCCCCATTTAAATGCTAACACTGACTTTTTTTTTTTTTTTTTTAATGTGTACAAAGCATCTCCCAAAGAAACAAAATTAAAATAATGGTTCAGCTCCACCCAGAAATGTCATGTTGTAGCCATTAGCAAGCTATAGTAAAATGTTTAGAAGATATCAATAATAGATTACAGTATAAATATTTATGGAGTGCTTTGAGGTAGTTAGTTTCCATCAAGCTGGGGACATGTAAAATTGAATAGATACTGACACTAAACAAGAGTTTGATTAAGTGGTTGTGGCATAATTCTTTTCCAACATTAAACAAATACTGTCCTTGCTATCATTTGAAATAAAATAGGTTTTGGAATTTTGGTAGCAGCATAAGTCTTTCTAATAAAATATGTTAGTTTTATGAAACGTGAATATAATACACCTTTATTAACATCCATTGTTTTCTAAGCTTATACATCACGTAGGAAATATTTGAAAAATATACTTATATTTAAATATTTTCCAGAAAAAAGGGTATTTAACACTTTGTCCCCAAATGTAAATAATTATCATGTTAAGACATTGCTTCTCATTTCGTTGCTTGATTTTAACTTTGGGAAGACTTAGTAGGGAAGGCTAAAACTTCATGAAAGTGTATATATCCTATTTTAGTAAGGTTTTAAGACTCAAATCGATAGCTGTGTAAATAGGATATTTGAATGACAGTTTAAACACAAGCCTGCCCCTAAGTTTCAATATGAATTAGTCAGGACCAAAAAAATGTCACCTCTATATCGAGTATTTTATGATGTAGTCAATCAAGCTCATAACCAACGCAACCCAATGGTATCCCTAAAGAATGATTGTAGGCAAATGACATAAGCACTTTTAGAAAAATTTTACTCCATATCTTTTGACTGCTGCCTACCTTTTTTTGTGTGTGTGTGTGAGGAACTTTTCTAACTGCTTTACAAATATGAACTTACATAAAATTTATCAAAACCAAACTCACTGCCATGGAGTTGGTTTGGACTCCTTGGTTTTCCGAGGTGGTATCTCCCTGGAAATAGACTGTTCCATCTTCCTTCCCAGGAGTGGTGGGTGGGTTTGAACCACCAGCATTCTGGTTAGCAGTCAAATACCTTAGGCGTTATGCCACCAGAGCTCCAGTAAAATTTATAGCAAAGCTAATAAAAAATGACTTAGGCCAAGCTGGGAGATAAGGCAAAATGATTATTGTTTAATTTTTAAAAGTTTCATGTCAGAGCATTTTCTAATAAACCCATCTGACCACAATGTGAGGTTTGCAGAAGATGTAACTTTGTTTGGTTAACGATCAATCATCAATAAATGTGTAGATGGTTTACAGCTCTTTGAGGTTAGAAGTCAGCCTACAGAAATTAATAAAGTCTTAATTTGATAGTCCTGGAGCTATCAAATATATATTAACTCTGAAAGAGATATGATTTTTGTAGTACTGTTGAAAGTTAACATAGTAAACACTAAATCCAAATTTTTATTTTACTTTAACATTCCAGCAATTTTGCCTTTTTGCTAATTCTCTCATAAATGAGGTAAATAACAATTTGACAAGTGCAAACCAGTACTTTTGTTTGAGAATTTTACCCCTGTAGCTATGATAATTATACTAGTGTAATCCTCATTTTACATATAATGAAACTATGCCACAGTAAGATTAAAAACATGACCAAAGTCAGACAATTAATAAGAAAGTACAGCTGGGAATCAAATCTATATATTTTGGCTTCAAAGTCTGTGTTCTTAAGCATAAGCAATTTTGCCTTCCTCATTTACCAAGATATTTATTAATTATACTTTCCCCCAGAGTGAACACCAAGCCAATTCTTCTTCATGCAATATTCAGGGTATTAATTGCACTTCTCTTGTACAAATACTTAGTGTGACCTGTCCACACAAAATGACTTTGAAGAGCCAATCCATTTAAACATATCGAACTACACCAAATTGAACCCCTATCACTTTTTTTTATAGGAAACTCTTATATCAAAGAAAGGAGTTCAGGGGAAGTTTTGGCAGGATCAAGGTCTAAAGAATGGGATATGTTTGGAGAGCACTTATGCCCTGAGTTATGATTAAGTCGACTTGAGTGAATTAAACACAGCAATGTGTAGACATATTAGAAAAAAAGAACTGTCCTGAGCCTATCCTTCTTACTAACTGTATTACATACTTAGTTGCAAATTGTATGAAATTAACTTAACACTGTCAGTGTATCTTTATGCAAATGTTAAGAACTTGTTTTGGCTACTTCTTGTAATTTTCACAGATGCCAAAGACTAAATGTCTCATTTGAGTTAAAAAAGTTAGATTTGTATGCTGTAAGTGTCAAATTCAAAAATTATATGGCACTTTCTTTTAAGATAGTTAAGTGTAAAGACTTTAAAATAAATAGTTCAACAAATACATTAAGTTTATGACCATAAACGGAAAATTTGATGGTCAAAAGGGAAAGTTGGTATTATTTCCACACTAATTTTTACTTTGTGGTATACTGTTGGCAAAGTAATATATTCTGTCTTCCATGCCACGAAAGTATAAGCACTCTAAAACATCAAAAGCCTAAGGACTGCATCAATGAAGTTCTCTTAATCAGGATTCTAGCTTGCTGAGTTTATTTCTGTGCAGAAAAAAGGAAAAGAGTATTCATGTTTCATTAAGAGCTAAGACTGTCATATTTTTATGCATTTCCAAGAGACAGTGCTATTGCATTTTGTTCCCAATGACTTAAGTGTGAAAACCTTTCATATTTGTTATTGTTTAATGTGCCATTATCTCCCATGAAAGCTTCAGGCCTTGTGTAACATCTAGCTAAAGCTGGGCATTTGTTTTTATCTGCTTATTATTTTAAAACAAATGTGTACAGAGTTGGAAAAGAAAGCAGTATCTGCTGAATGTGTGCACTGAAGAATTCTTAGCTTTCCAACAACAACAACAACAAAAAGAAACAACAAACAGAAAACCATGCATCTAAGATGAAATTAAAATATTTCCATTTTTAAATTCCCCTAGATATATGTTGGGAACAACAACAACAACAACAACAGATATATGTTAGCATGTGTCTTAGGCTGAGTTATCTAGAGAAGCAAAATTACTGAAACTTAGCTATATCTATATACAGAGAAATTTATCTCAAGGAAATGTCTCACATGATCGTGGAAGCTGCTAAGCCCCAAATTCATGGGCCAGGCATCAAGCTGGAGGCTTCTCCTGACTCACGTGGTTGCAGAGGCTTACAAAATCACAATTGGTAGATCAGAAGGCAGACTGCTAGCTCAAGCCCCAAGAACCAGAGGTCAGAGGCAGAGAAAAGATGGCATCCTGCTAGCATAATCCACCTATTCCCTCAACAATGAAATCTGAAAATCTGAGTGAAACAGATACAAATAATGACCTTGGAATTCTGAGCATCAAATGAGAAGATAAAGAATTAGATTGGCATTGATTGGAAAGGAAAACAGAGCAAGATTAATGACTGAGGAGAGAGAAGATTCTAGACCAACCAAAATGGGGATATTTGAATAAAGATGCAGATGCTGATGAGAGAGAGAGAAAAAAAAAGAAGCTCACAGAATCCATATAGTGATAATGACAGTGCAGATCGATCTGGAGGAATTCAAGGTGAGTAAAGATGTGTGCAGGAGCTGGGAGAGAAGTAGGCAGGGATCAGGTCAGAATTACAAGCAGCACAGATAGCCACAGAGAGAGGATGGAAGTGGAAAGGGAATCAAATTCACTGCCAACAGAACCTGGGTTTGGCAAAAAGCTGGTGTTGGAACAGTTGAAGAAACTGGGCTTTGAACAATCTCTTGCTCAACTGAATGTGGGCAAGAAAAGCACAAACATTTGTGAAGACCCACCCTTACCAACCCCGATGCTTGGACAAATCCACTTCTAGCAGCCTGAGCTAGGGGCTAAAACTCACCTGCTGGGTACCTAAGAGATTGAGAGAACTTTTTCTCACTGAAACAAGAGACACAATTCTGCAGCATCCCCTCTCAGGAGAGGTCTCTCACACCAAATACCTCCCACCTTTGTGAACAGAAAATCCTGTGTTGGGGTGGTTACAGAGTATCAGGACAGCATTTCACTAGAGTGTAGGCCGGAGCTACATCTGCCCAGAATTGAGCCAGACCCAGGCCAGTGAACTAAGACTGGTGAGCTATACTCTCAATTCTGAAAGGTATAGCTTCCCTGTGAATAGGGCCAACACCTCTCCTCACCATCACCACGTCAAAGGGCAAGGACCACAGCCACCTGCAGCAACCCACTCCAATCAGATGGACCAAAAGCTCAGCTATCCCTCCCTCTACATATGTCACTGGAAGATCCTTCTCACACTGAACAAAACAGACAAATACATGCAGCTTTTTCGACTAGAAAATATCATTATGGTTAGTGTCCTTTCACATCCACAGGCACACACCTGCAGAGTGTGGTTTCTGTTACACTCACCTGCTCCCAGGGCTACTGCCTGACCATATTTTCAAAAGCTACTCCTCTTCAGTTTCCCTTATTTCCCCCTTATATTTCTCTCTCCCTCTTCCTCTATCACTCTCCCTTCTTACCTGTTTATTTCTCTCCTTTTCTTATTGTTGTTAGGTGTTATCGAGTTGGCTCTGACTCAGTGATCCTGTGCACAGCAGAATGAAACACTGCCTGGGACTGTGCCAGCCTCACGATCCTTGCTATACCTGAGCCTATCATTGCCAATCCATCCTGTTGAGGGCCTTCCCCTTTTAAACTGACCCTCCACTTACCAGGCATGATATCCTTCTCCAGACAATGTCCCTTCTGACAACATGGCCAATGCAGGTGAGACGAAGTCTGGCCATTCTCCCTTCCAAGGAGCATTCCAACTATACTTCTTCCAGGACAGATTTATTGCTCTGCTGGAAGTCCACGGTACCTTCAGTATTTTTGCCAAACCACCCGTCAAAAGCATTGACCTTTCTTCATTCTTCCTTATTCATTGTCCAGCTTTCACATGCACATGACGTGACTGATTATACCATGGCTTGGGTTAAGCACACCTTAGTCTTCAATGAGGTATCTTTGCTCTTCAACACTTTAAAGAGGTCTTTTGCAAAATATTTGCCCAGAGCAATATGTCATCTGATGTCTTGACTACTGCTTCCATTAATGTCAATCGTGGAATCAAGTAATATGAAATCTTTGACAACTTCAAATCCTTCTCTGTTTATCGTGATGCTGCTTATTGGACCACTTGTGAGGATTTTCATTTTCTTTATGTTGAGACATAATCCATACTTCAGACTGTAGTCTTTAATCTTCATCAGTGAGTGCTTCAAGTCATCTTCACTTTCAGCAAGCAAAGTTGTGTAATCTGCATATTGCAGATTGTTAATGAGTCTTCCTCCAATCCCGATGTCACACTCTTCTTCATATAGTCCAGCTTCTTGGATTATTTGCTCAGCATATAGATTGAATAAGTATATTGCAAGGATACAACCCTGACATACTCCGTTCCAGATTTTAAACCATGCAGTATCCCCTTGTTCTGTTAGAACAACAGCCTCCTAATCTATGTATAGGAACTTCATGAGCACAATTAAATGTTCTGGAATTCCCATTCTTCTCAATGTTATCCATAATTTTTTATGATTCACACAGTTGAATGCTTTTGCATAGTCAATAAAACACAAGTAAATATCTTTCTAGTATTCTTTGCTTTGAGCCAAGATCCGTCTGACATCGACAATGATATCTTTGTTCCACCTTATTGTAGTTAAACTTGTTGTCAACTTGGCTGGGCCTGGTTGATTTGCTGGACAGCTGGATGTAGTTATTTCCCATGGTGAGTTTGGCAATTAATTTCATGGTGGAATCTGTTAGAGCAGCTGAGTAGCTATATTAGGGATGTGGTCTGCTTCCAATACATAAGAAGCAGCTTTGAGGAAGATCTCTAGCTTATGGCACACTTGAACCTTGCATGTAGCCAAGTTGTTCAGCAACCTGTCATGCCCTGTCTATCTTGGGACTTCTTCTGGACTTGAATTAGTGGCCTGCTGTGTTGTTTGGTAACATCGGGACTTTGCCTTTTTACTTGTTGATTCTGGATTTGTCAGCCTCAGCAACCAGCAGCTGCCTGAATGAGGAAAAACCTCCAGCTTCAGTGGGCCATGAACAGGAAGCAGAGCTGAAGCCCAAGGTCGAGGAGCTTTCACACAGCCCCTAGAACCTGCCACTTTGAACTCAGATTTCTAGCCTCCCAAACTGTGAGAGAAAATGCTCCTGTTTGTTCAAGTCATCCCATTTGTCATATATTCCTGTCAAAGTGACACTACATAACCAAAACACACATCCTCTTCTGAATCCAGCTTGCATTTCTAGAAGTTCTCTGTCAATACACTAGTCCATTTTAACTTATTAATGTCTAAGATATCAATCTTTATGAATTCCATTTCATTTTTGAAAATTTCCAATTTTCCTAAATTCATACTTCATGCATTCCATGTTCCTATTATTAATGGATGTTTGCAGTTGTTTCTCCTCATTTTGAGTGTGCCACCTCAGCAAATTGAGGAATGGAGGTCTCAAAAGCTTTATTCCATCCGCTTCATTAAGATAGACTCTACTCTCAGGAGGCAGCTCTTCCCCAGTCATATTTTGAGTGCATTCCAACCTGAGGGGCTCACCTTCTGGATCTATATCAGACAATGTTTCAGGGCTATTCATAAAATTTTCCAGTAATATATCAGATGGTGTTTCACTGCTATTCATAAGGTTTTCACTGGTCAATTCTCTGAGAAGCGCACAGCCTCTTCCTTCTTCTGAGTGTGTCTTACGAAGCCCTGCTGAAACCCGTCCACCATGGGTAACCCTGCTGGTATTTGAAACAGTAGAGGCATAACCTACAGCCTCACAGCAACACACAAACTACCTCTAAATAACAAACTGATAGATAAGTGGTGAGTCCTTCTCTTAATCTTCTTAAATTTTTGCCATTCTTTCAACTCAACCACCCCTCTTCTTTTCCTCTTTTTCTATATTTTTAATCTTTTATTTTTAGTTTATCTTTTTTCCTTTTCCTTCTATTCTTCTTTCCCTTGTTTTTTTTTTTTCCTTGCCCCATCCAATAGGAAGAGGATATTAACATTCCACTAGTCAACCATTTCTACTGTACTGACCTCCTCACCCAACATAGGAGCACCAAATCTATTCTTACATCACTGAATCAACAACAGATGGTGAACAACACCTGTTCCTTCCAACTGCAGCTCCTATTCACATAAAACTGAGACTTATACCTACATTTCCATCAATTATTCTACCAATCTGGAGATAGCTGGGGAGCATCTCAGTGCTGCCAAATTAACAACCAAAGAAACACATTATTTCCACTCATCTAGATATATTAAAACAAATCAACATACAATCAACAAATAAAAACAAGAATTTCAAAATGTTTCAGAGACAAGATACAACTTCAATTCAAACATAGAAACAGGGCAAGGTAGTGCAAAAAAGTGGCCAAAATAAAGAAATAGGACATCTCCCCAAGGAAGAAAAAGTAATAGAACTACCTAAGAAGGAATTAAAAAATATATGTAACCTTCCAAGAGCTCAAAGAAGCCATAAATAGAAGCAAGGAAAAGGCAGTCTATACCTTGAAGAATTCAGGAAATCATACAAGAATAAAACAAGAAGTAAACAGACAATTAGAAATCATACAAAAACAACAATTAGATATTCAGAAAATGAAAACTAAACTTATGGAGATAGATAACATGTTGGAAGGACAAAAAGAGTAGTGTCAAATTGGCTAAAGGACACATATCCCAGCTAGAAGACAAATCCCTTGAGACCAGTTTATCATGAAAAATCATAAGACAGAATCAAGAGAAATGAAGAAAACCTAAGAATTATTTGGTATAATATAAAAGATCAATAACATATGCCTGATTGGAAACCCAGAACAAGAGCAGGCAAAAAAAAAAGAAAGAAAGAAAGACCCAGAGAGAAAATTGTTGAAGACTTGCTAACAGAAAACTTCCTCAATATCATGAAAGATGAAATGATATCCATTCAAGTAGCTCAATTAAGCTCATACAGGGTAGATCCCAAGAGAAAGTCACCAAGACATACTGTAATCAAACTTTCCAAAACCAAAAACAAAGAAAAAATCTTAAGAGCAGCTCAGGAAAATTGGAACATTACTTACAAAGGGCAACCAATAAGACTAAGCTCTGAATCTCTCAAAAGAAACTATGTTGGCAGGTGGGCAATGGGATGACATATACACAATCTTGAAAGAAAAAAATAACCAACTAAATATGATGGCAAAATCAGGACATTCCCAGATGTTTTGGTTCTCTAATGCTACTCTAACAGAAAATACAAGTGGAAGGTTTTAGCAAACAAGGATTTATTCTCTTACAGTTTTAGAGCCTAGATATTTGAGTTCAAAGTGTCAGCTCTAGGGGCTGGGTGAAGTCCCTTTGACCTTGGCCTTCAATTCTGACTATTGCTCCCAGCCAATTGGAGCTGGATGTGTCCCTTAACTCAGGAAACTGCTGCTGTTAAGGCTGACAAACCCAAGGTCAACAGGTAAAATGGCATAGTCCCAAGATTATCAAGCAATATGGCAGGCCATTATTTCAAGTCCAGAAACAGTCCCAGGTTTGGCAGATAGCATGGCAGGGTGCTGAATGAAGACTTGGCTAAAGGCAGGGTTCAAATGTGCCAAAAAGCTAGAGACCTTTGTCAAAGCTTTTTCTTACATACTGGAAGCAGACTGTATCCCTAAATCAGTTACTCAGCTGCTCACAGAAGATTCCACCATGGATTTGATTACCAGTCTTATCATGGACAATAACTACATCCAGCTGCCCTGCCACTCAAAACCAGGTCCAGCCAAATTGACACATTACCTTAAATACCACACTGGACAAAGAGAAATTAAGGGACTTTTTAAAAAACAGACCAACCATAAAAGAAATGTTAAAGAGAATTTTTCCAACAGAAAAGTAACAATGGAAGACTGCAACCTAAGATTAAGACATGTGACAACACTACCCAGAAACCAACCTAGGAAAAGAATTTTCAAATCCAAAATAATCTTACAAAATGGAAAATAGAGAACCAGAGGAGTAAATCTGTAAAAGATATCAATTACAAAACAAATAGAGGGAATAAATGGCATAATTACAAAACATTCATATAGAGAGGAAATCAAGATGATGTTGATACAGAACAGACTATCTTAAACTTAGAGAGTTAAGAATTTACTACAGGATAACCGCAAAGAAAACTAAAAAGCCTACTAACCAAAATAAAAAAAGAGAAAATCACATGAAAGGAACAATAATGAAGAAAAGGGAAAGAAGACTTGATTACAAAATGAATTCAGCACAGAAAAAAAAGGTTTGGAACAAAGAAACTATTAGCATCACAACAAAAAGCACAAAAGAATGACAGCAGTACATTCAGACCTATAATTAATAATTCTAAATGTGAATGGATTAAATGCACCAGTCAAGAGAAAGACAGTGGCAGATAGAATAAGAAACCAAAAGCTATCAATGTGCTGCCTATAAGACTCACCTTAGACACAAAGTTAAAAATAAATAAAAAATAAAGGGATGGAAGAAAATCTATCAAACTAATGGTAACTAAAAAAGAGCAGGAGTAGAAATACTGATTTCTGATAAAATAGACTTCAAGACAAAATCCAGCATAAGGAAATATGAAGATATAATATGATGATGAAAGGGGTCAATGGACAAGAAGACATAGTCATGATAAACATTCATGTACCCAATGAAAAACTCAAAAATGGTAAAGTAAACACTAACTGAATTGAAAGGAGAAATAAACAATATTAGAATAGCATTAGCAGTCTTTAACACACTGCTTTCAATGAAGGACAGAACAAAAAAAAAACTCAACAAAGATATCAGAAGAACTCAATGATGTAATCAACCAACTTGACCTCATAGACATATATAGAGCACTCTACCCAACAGAAATACGACACAAATTTTTTCCAGTGCACATGGATCATTATACAGAATAAACAATATGCTAGGCCACAAATCAAGCCTCAATAATTTTAAAAGCAGCAAAATTCTACAAAGAATTCTAGAGAGCAACACAATATAACATTAGAAATCAACAATATGAAGACCAAACAAAAAATGCACTATCATCGAGTAGGATTCAACTCATAGTCACCCATCCTTGGGTGTTCTAATTATCTAGTGCCACTCTGACAATAATATATCACAAATGGGAAGGGACAAACAGGAGTTTATTCTCTTATAGTTTGGGAGACTAGAAGTCCAAGTTCAAAGTGCAAGGCTCTAGGGGCTAAGTGAAAACTCCTTGACCTTGGGCTTCAGTTCTGCCTCTTGCTTCCAGCCCACTGAAGCTAGAGGAATCTTTTCACTCAGATAGCTACTGGCTGCTGAGGCTAACAACTCCAAGGTCAACAAATAAAATGGCATAGTGCCAATGTTACCAAACCACATGGCAGTCCATTAATTCAAGTCCATAGTAAGTCCCAGATCAGCGGAGCATGGCAGGCTGCCAAAGAATGATATGGTTATGTTCAAGGTTCAATAGTGCCATAAGCTGGCGACCATTCCCCAAGGCTTCTCTTTATATACAGGAAGCAAACCACATCCCAAATGCAGCTCCTCAGCTATTCTCAGTAGATTCCACCATGGGGTTGATTACCAGTCTCATCATGGGAAATACTACATCCAGATGCCCAGCCACTCAACTAGGCCCAGCCAAGCTGACACACAAACTTAACTACCACATTGGGTTTCCAAGGCAATGTCACTACAGAAGTAGATTGCCTAATCTTCCTTCTGAGGAGTGGCTGGTGGGCTTGAACTGGCAGCCTTCTGTTTAGCTGTCAAATGCCTTAGACACTATGCCACCAGAGCTCCCATGTGAAGACCAGGGGCAAAAATAAAATACAAGGAAACTGAATGATATGTTGCTCAAAAATCACTGTGTAACAGAAGAAATAAAAAATTCCAAGAAGCAAACAAGAATGAAAATGCAACACACTGAAACCTCTGGGACACAATGAAAGTAGCATTCAGAGGTCAATTTATAGCAATTAATGTACACATTAGAAATGAAGAAAAAACCAAGATCAGTATCTTAACCCCAAAACTCCAACAATTAGAAAAAGACCAACAAAAGAAGCCTTCAGTCTCTAGAAAAGGAAATAACAAAGATCAGAACAGCAATAAGTGAAACAGAAAAAACAATAGAGAAAATCAATGACTAGAAGTTGATTTGTTGAAAAGATGAACAAAACTGACAGACCACTGGCAAATTTAACTAAGAGAAAGAAATAGTAAATAACATAAACAGTAAATGAAATAGCTGACCTCACAAAAGAACCACCTGAAATAAAAAAGATAATAACAGAATACTGTGAAGAGCTGTATTCTGAAAAATTAAAAAACCTAGGAATAATAAAGAAATTTTTAGAAATACAAGTCCTAACTAAACTAGCACAGACTGAGGTAGAAAATTTGAAGAGACTCATAACAAAAGGAAGAAATTAAGCAGGTCATTAAAAAAATAAGTACATAAAATGAAATAAATAGTCCTGGTCCCGATGACTTCACTGGAAGATTCCATCACACATTCAGAGGAGAAGTGACACATATCCTACTCAAGCTGTCCCAGACCATAGCAATGGATGGCATGCTCACAAATTCATTCTATGAAACAAGTTTAACCCTGATACCAAAACCAGTCAAAGACACAACTAAAAAGGAAAATTAAAGTACTTCTGGTAAGATTGTGGAATAGGCAGACAAGCTACATAGATCCTCTCCATCAAAGAAAAGAGAAACCAATTGACACAGTTACAGAAGATCATCCTGGAGCCCTGAGCTTTGAAAGGGAGGATACAGAAGTGGATTAAACAGCAACTAGTAGAAGAACCTGAATGAAAACAGTCATTATGGAGACTAATGGAGCTGTGGACAGTCAGCTATCCTGATGGTATGGACAGTATGAATTATTTCCAAGTGGTGTTAACCTGAGAGTTAACCTAAAAATCAGTCCTGCTCGCCAAGGGCTGCATGGATGACTGTGATGGTGGCTGATGACTAAAAAGGGAAACAGAAAAGAAGGAGACAGAGTTGTGGACTTTTGGCTGTCTAGAGGGCACAGCCATTTTGAATGATTACAAACTGTAGCCATTTTGGATATTTAAAGTGACAGCATTCTCATTCAGATTCCAGAGACTTAAGAATAATCTCTGCTTGCCAAGGACAGCACAGGCAAATGGGAGGCTGATGATTGGAAAGGAGACAGGTGGTGAGTGGTACAACTAACAAATAGAGGAGCACAGTACACTGCTTACTCAGATACATCAAAAAAAACACAAAGAAAATGAAAATACTGGGCAAATCACTCCAACATACAATCACACAATCATGCAATCATACAATCAATTAAACAAAATTAAAATTTTGTTTATAAAAACAAAAACTTAACAACATTTTGGCAACAACAGACCATCACAGTCTACACAAAGAAGAATGATAAAGAAGCAGAAACAAGGGATCAAGACACAGACCCAGAACACATCCTGGAGCAAGAAGCAGCACTGGAACTCCCTGATAAAGAATTCAAAAGAATTATATTTAGGTACATTCAATGGATTGAGAGACAGATCAAAGAAAATACTGACAAAATTAAGGAAAACACAGATAAAACCCTAGAACAATTTTGGAAGAAAATAAAAGAACAAAATGACAAAACAAGTGAAAAAATGGAAATGATACTAAATCTACAGGTAGAAATTCATAAGATTAACACCAAATTTTCAGAAGTAGACAACACATTGAACAGACAAATGAGTAGAATCGAATCAATAGAAGATGGAATTAGTGAGATTGAGGAAAAATATCTCACTATTTCTCTGGAAAAGGATCAATCAGAAAAAAGATCAAAACAAGATGAATAAAGCCTAAGCTTTGTGTGGAATACCATTAAGAAGAATAACTTACACATAATTAGAATTCCAGAACAGGAAGAGACAAATAAAACCACAGAGAAAACTGTCAAAGACTTGTTGGAAGAGGATTTCCCTGATATGAAGAAAGATGAGAATATATCAATTCAAGAACTTCAATGAACCTCAAACAGGATAGACCCCAAAAGAAAATTACCAAGACATATCACCAAAACCAATGGCAAAGAAAGAATCCTGAAAGCTGCATGGGAAAATGAAAAGTCACCCACAACGGGCAACCAATAAGATTAAGTTCAGATTTCTTGACAGAAACCATGCAGGAGAGAAGACAATGGGATGGTATATGTAAAACTCTGAAAGAAAAAAAAAAAAATTCCAACCAAGATTTATACACTCAGCAAAATTGTCCCTCAATTATTATGGTGAAATTAGATTTCCAGATAAGCAGAAATAAAGGGAATTTGTTAAAATCAAACCAATCTTATAAGAGATGCTAAAGGGAATCCTTTGGACAGAGAACCAACAACAGTAAACAGCAACTAACCATTAACACCATGATGACATAACCTAGAAACCAACCCAGTTATGGAAGTATCCAAAATAAATAAGCTTAGAAGATTTTAAACACGGAACCAGAGACATCAATTGGAAAATGAGGAAAAATACAAACCAAAAGGAGGTAAAAAATTGTGTAGTTACAGAACTTCTAAATGGTGAGGAAGTTAAGACAATTGCAAGATAGATTGGACTGTTCTAAACTTGGGAAGAAAATTATAAATCACAGGGTAACCTCAAAGAAAAGACGATAAATTTTCACATCAAAATAAAAAAGAGGAAAAGCACAAATTTTTAGCAAATACTAAAACGATAGCACTGATGGAAGTGATAGCACAATTCATAAATGAAACAAGCTAAGCACAGATAATTACATGGAACAAAGAAATCTACAACACCATGAAAAAACACATAACAAAAAGACAGCAACAAATTCATTATTGTCAATAATTACGCTGAATTTCATTCGATTAAATGCACCAGTGAAGAGACAGAGTTGCAGACTGGATACAAAAGAATAACCCATCAATATGCCGTCTACAAGAGACACATCTTGAGAGAGAAAGACAAAAATGCACTAAAAATCAAAGGTTGGAAAACAATGTATCAATCAAATGACAACCATAAAGGAGCAGATGGGCCTATATTAATTTCTGATAAAATTTATTTTAAGACAAAAACCACTATGAGAGACAAGGAAGGACATTATATAAAGATTATGGCATAGTGCCTAAAGCATTTGGCTGCTAACCAGAAGGCTGGTGGTTCAAGCCCACCAGCCACTTCTTGTAAGGAAGACTGGGCAATCTACTTCCATAAAGATTTACTGCTTCAGAAACCAAAAGAGGGTCTCTATGAATCAGAATCAACTTGATGGCAGTGAGTTTGGTTTGGTTTAAAGGATTAATTGAACAAGAGGACGTAACCATAATAAGTATCTATGCACCCACTGGAAGACCCCCAAATACATAAAGGAGACTTTAGCAGAATTGAAAAGAAAATAGATGACTCCACCGTCATAGTAGGAGACTTTAACACACCACTTTCAATCAAAGATAGAACAACTGGAAATAAATTCAACAAAGATGCAGAACTAAACAATATAATTCACCAACTTGAATTTATAGACATCTCCAAAGCACTTTATCCAACAACGGCATGATATATATTCTTTCCCAGTGGATATGGAATATTCTCCAGGATAAACCATATGTTAGGCCACAAAGCAAAGCTTACTAAATTTAAAAACATTGAAATACTACAAATCATCTTCTCAGATCACAATGCTCTCAAATTAAAAATCAACAATAGGAAGATCAACAGAAAAAGAGCAACCACATGGAAACAGAATAACACCCTCCTTGATAATGACTGGGTAATAGAAGAAATAAAAAAGGAACTTAAAAAATTCCTCGAATCAAACAAGAATGAAAACATGACATACCAAAATCTTTGGGAGACAGCAAAAGCAGTGATGATAGCAGAATTTATACCAATAAAAGCACACATAAAAAAAGAAGAAAGAGCCAAAATCAACACCTTAACCCAACATCTCTAACAATTAGAAAAAGAGTAACAACAAAAAAAAAGATGGCTACAATCCCCAGAAGAAATAAATAAATAAAGAGTTGAGCAGAAATAAATGAAACAGAAAATAGGAAAACAATATAAAAAATCAGCAAGACTAGAAGTTGATGTTTTGAAAAGATCAATAAAGTAGGCAAACCACTGGCAAATTTAACAAGGATAAAGAGTGAGAAAACAAATAGACAAAAACAAAATTTTTAGATAATAAAG
>NW_006921797.1:6236630-6237790 GCF_000298275.1 Orycteropus afer afer
AACATCATCCATCACATAAATAAAACAAAGGAAAAGAAGCACATGATCATATCAATCAATGCAGAAAAGGCATTTGATAAAATCCAACACCCAGTCCTGATAAGAATTCTTTGCAAAATAGGTATAGAAAGAACATTCCTCAACATAATAAATGACATATATGAAAAAACAACAGTTAATATTATTCTCAATGGAAGGAGACTGAATCCATTCCCCTTGCAAAGAGGAATCAGACAAGGATGCCCTCTATCTCTACCTCTATTCAACCTTGTATTGGAAGTCCTAGCCAGGGCAATTATGCAAGAAAGGGAAATCAAAGCATCCAAATTGGCAAGGAAGAAGTCAAATTATCCCTATTTGCTGACGATATGATCCTATACCTAGAAAACCCAAGTCAAAAATCTACTGGAACTAATTGAGAGATTTAGCATAGTGGCAGGATACAAGATCAACATCCAAAAATCAGTTGGATTCCTCTACACGAGCAAAGAGATTGCTGAAAAAAGAAATAAGGAAATCAATACCATTTATAATACCTACCAAAAAAATAAAATGCTTTGGAGTAAATCTTATTAGGGACACAAAAGACCTATACAAAAAAGACTATAAAAGATTACTTCAAGAAACCATAAGAGATCTACATAAATGGAAGATCATACGATGCTGGTGGATAGGAAGAATAACGTTGTGAAAATATCAGTTCTACCCAAAGAAATCAATACATTCATTGCAATCCCAACCCAGATCCCATCAACATTCTTTAAGGCTATGGAAAAACCAATCACTAATTATACACGGAAAGAAAAGAGACCTTGGATAAGCTTAAAGCACTACTGAAGAAGAAGAACAAAGTAGGAGCTCTCACACTGCCGGATCTCAAAACCTACTATACAGCTACAGTAGTCAAAACTGCCTGCTATTGGTACAATGACAAACACATAGACAAGTGGAACAGAATCGAGAACCCAGAAATAGATCCATTGGCCTACGGTCAGCTGATCATTGAGGAAGGGCCTAAATCCTTTAAATGGGGAAGAGAATGTTTGTTTAATAAATGGTGTTGGCAAAACTGGAGATCCATTTGCAGAAAAATGAAACAAGATCTGTACCTCACACCATACACAAAAACTAACTCCAGATGGATCAAAGACTTAAATGTG
>NW_006921797.1:6238830-6259249 GCF_000298275.1 Orycteropus afer afer
GGATTGCCCAACCTTCCTTCTGAGGAGTGGCTGGTGGGTTTGAACCGCCAGCCTTCTGGTTAGCAGTCAAGTGCTTTAGCCACTATGCTGCCAGAGCTCCTAAAAATGGCTACCAAAAAAATAAAATACTTGGGAATAAATCTTACCAGGGACCCAAAAGACCTATACAAAGAAAACTACAAAACACTACTACAACAAACTGTAAGAAACCTACATAAATGGAAGAACATTTCATGTTCATGGATAGGAAGACTGATGACTGAAAATTTCAATACTACCCAATGCAATCTATAGATTCAAATCAATCCCAATCCAAATTCCATCAACACTTTTTAAGGTCTTGGAAAACACAATCACTAATTTTATACGGAAAAGAAAGACAGCCCAAAGAAGCAAAGCCTTACCGAATAAGAAAAACAAAGTAAATGGTGTCACACTACCTGATCTCAAAACCGGCTATACAGCCACAGTAGTCAAAGCAGCCTGGTATTGGTACAATTATAGGCACATAGACCAGTGGAACAGAACTACGAATCCAGAAATAGATCCATCCAGCTATGGTCAGCTGATCTTTGACAAAGGGCCAAAACCCATTTAATGGGAAAGAGGTAGTTGCTTCAACAAATGATACTGGCAAAACAAGATATCCATTTGCAGAAAAAATAAACACCTTACATAAAAATGAACTCAAGATGGATCAAAGAGCTAAATTTAAAACCCAAAATTATAAAGTTAATTAAAGATAAAATAGGGAAAAATTTAGGCATCTTAATTTATGGCATAGGAGATCTGATAGTGTAGTGCCTAAAGCACCGAACTGTTAACCAGAAGCCTGGTGGTTCAAACCCACCAGCCACTTCTTGGAAGGAAGGTTGGACAATTTACTTCTGTAGTGATACTGCCTCAGAAACCCAAGAAGTGGTCACTATGAGTGGGATCCAACTCGATGGCACATAACAACAACAACAACAATTTATGGCATAAATAGACTATCAAGCATAACCCAAAATACACAAACAACAGAAGAGAAACTAGATCTACTTCCGTAGTGATATCGCCTTGGAAACCCAAGGAGGGGTCGTTATGAGTTGGGTCTGACTTGATGGCACATAACAACAACAACAACAGGAACTTATAACAATTAATTTTTTTTTTTGCTTCAAAAGACTTCTCCAAAAGAGTAAAAAGAGAACTTACAAATTGGGAAAAAAAATATTTGGCAAAGACATATCTAACAAGGGACTTAGGTCTGAAATTTATAGAAAACTTCAGCACCTCATCATCAGAACAACAATCCACTTCAAAAATGGCCAAAGGACATGGACAAAGACTTCACCAAAGATATTCAAGCAGCCAACAAACACATGAAGAAATGCTCACAATGATTAGCCATTAGAGAGATACAAATCAAACCAAAACAAGAAAGGTTTGGACAGGGAAGGAAATATTCTCTGTCAGTTTCCAGTGTTAGGAGTAGAGGAGAGGGGAGGGAAGAAATGGGTAATTAAGAGACAGATGTGATATGGGTGAAGGTAAAAATCATATAACAAAAGTGTGTGACAAGCATAACATCACTAAAGTAAAAGAGAACACAGAGAGGTGCACATGAGGTAGAGACAATAAAGGCAAATACTATTGCAGACATACTGCATTATCTGTAACAGTAAATACTAATCTATGGATGGATACTTAAGACAGGCAAATGGGAATATACTTACAACCACACATAGGTTTGGCAGATGATGTTCATACATATGTATTTGTATGTGCTATAAAAATGTCCACATGCAGTTGAAATATAACAGGAGACAAAGATAGAATAACTTCTTAGCTACAAATAAGCACTTTGAGTAGGTCACTGGGGCTGTGGGCTGGGGACCATGGTTGTAGGGGACATCAAACTCATTTGGCACAATATGGTATACAAAAATATTATTCTATATCTTACTTTGCTGAGCAGCAGCTGAGGTCTTAAAAGCTTGAGAGTGACCCTCTGTTTTGCCTCTTGTGCCACTCTAAGAGAAGACACCACAGGTGAAATGGCTTTAGCAAACAGGGATTTATTCTCTTAGAGTTTAGGAGGCTAGAATCTGAGTTCAAAGTGCCAGCTCTAGGGGCTGCATGAAAGTCCCTCAACCTTGGGCTTCAGCTCTGCCTCTTGCTCCTGGCCCACTGGGGCGGGAAGCATCTTTTCACTCAGGCAGCTGCTGGCTGCTGAGGCTGACAAATCCAAGGTTGACAAATAAAATGGCACAGTCCCAAGATTATCACACAATATGTCAGGCCACTCACTGGCTCAAGTCCAGGAACAATCTTAAGATTGGCAGACAACATGGCAAGCTGCTGAATGAAGACCCGGTTACATACAGGGTCCAAGTGTATCAAAAAGCTCCAGAAACTTTTCTTAATGCTTCTTCTTATATACTGGAAGCATGCTACACCCCTAAGGCAGCAGCTACTAAGCTGCTCCAGTAGACGCCACCATGGAATTGATTACCACTCTCATCATGGGGAATAACTGCATCCAGCTACCAGTCTCTCAAAACCAGGCCAAGCCAATCTGGCACACAATTTAATTACAATCTCATCTAAGATGCAACTATTATCTCTCCTCATCTTGAACAAAGAAGAGTGAAGAAAATCAACGGCATATGGAAACAGTTAGTCCAAAGGACTAATGGACCATGAGAACCTCAACCTACATGACCCAGACACCAGAACTTGATGGTGTCTGGCTACCAATGCCAACCACTGGAAAAGGGATCAAAATCAGAGATTGCGTATAGAGTAGGGGAAAATGACATGGAACAAACTCAAAATCATAAAAAAAAAGACCATGCTTACTGCTCTGATAGAGACTGATGAGACCCCTGAGACTATAGATGCGAATCACCCTTCAGGGCTGGAATTGAGTGAAATCTCACTCCAGGGGTTTAACTACTAGCCAAAAAATAAACAGGCCTACGAGCTGAACACCTGCACCAGTGAAAAGCACTCCTTAGAACAGTCAGCCATGGGAGATCAGAAGTGCAGCATTTGCACAGGGAGAAATGCAGGGAGATAGGAAGGTGTAGGCAAGAAGGATACAGAGAAATGGTAACCTCAGGGAGGAAGTAGGAAGTGAGATGTTACACTATAGGAAATGCAACCAGTATCACAAAACAAAATGTGTATATGAACTGTTGAATGTAAAATGAATTTGCTTCATAAAATTTCATCCAAATCACAATAAAAAGTTAAAAGAAATAAAGGATCAGAGCTCAGATGATGACATGAGACTGCAAGGGAGAGCCTTACCAAAATATATATATATATATATATAGGTACATGTTAGTTAAAGATATATAAGTTTTTTTTTTTTTTTAAATTTCTTTTTTAAGGGAAAGCAGCTTTCCTTTTGTTTATTATTTCCCTAACCCCAAACCCCTAGACCAAATGAATAGTAGGGCTTCAGGGTGACTCTCAAGCCCTGAAGCAGCTCCTCTTCAACCTCTTCCTTCTCTTCCTGGCTTCATTCAGCCATCCAGCAGCTGTGCAGTCTTTCAGTCCCAGCACAGGACAGTACCTGCCATGACTCTTCCACTTCTGCTGCAGGCAGGCACTGGTGACACCAGCCAAGCCTGAGAAGCTCTTAAGCTCCCAGCTCCAGGCAGTAATTGTACATGATGAAGAAGCAACCAAACCCACAGGGTTGTGGTAGCCAGGGCTGCCACTACCAGTTGCAGTCCTGGCAGCCACAAACTTGGTCCCTGTGGTTACTTCTCCATGCACTCCATATGCCACACCACATTGTCCAAATGTGCACAAAGTCACAATCCAGCTGCTGGTACAGTCTCTGCCCAGCCCAGCTGAACATCAAGCAAGGCTAATCTGTATCCAGTAGATACAGCTCTCTTAACCTTTGTTCAGCAGTCTCCCATAAGATTTTAATATAATAGGCTTTATAAGAATTTAACTACAGTTCTGCATGTTTATAATACAGTGTTTATACAACATCTAAATCATATAAGATCCTATTTCACAGAGCATATCATGGACATTAAGTGACACATACTTGCATATTGTACACTGGTCATACACCAAAGAAACTCGCCTTACATCAGAGTAAGGATGGGACGTAAGTAAGGGTGTGACTTCAGGAAGCATGTCAGTTGTCATTCTCTCTTGTAAGTCTATGGCTCAAGATACACCCCACAAGAATCCTGATTCATTAATGTATAGAGGTTAGGAATTACAGCACATAAAATTGAGCATAATTGTTCTTTAGTCCTGTTGAGTTTTCTCTGACTCATAGCAGCCCTGTGTACAACAGAACAAAACATTGCCTGGTCCTGTGCCAGCTTCACAATCCTTGCTATAACTGAGTCCATCATTGCAGCCACTGTGTCAATTCATCTTGTTGAGGGCCTTCCCCTTTCTTGCTGACCCTCTACTTTACCAAGCATGATATCCTTTGCCAGGGACCAATCCTTTCTGACAACATGACCAAAGTAGGTCAAAGTCTGGCCATTCTTGCTTCCAAGGAGCATTGTTGCTGTACTTCCTCCATGACAGATTTGTTAGTTCTTCTGGTAGTCCATGGTAGTTTTAGTATTCTTGGCTAACACCACAACTCAAAAGCATCAACTGTTCTTCAGTCCTCCTTATTCATTGTCCGGCTATTACATGCATACAAGGTGACTGAAAATACTATGGTTTGGGTGAGGTGCACTTTAGTCTTCAGTGAGACATCTTTGCTCTTCAGCACTTTAAAGAGGTCTTTTGCAGCAGATTTACCCAGAGTAGTACGCCATCTGATTTTTTGATTAGTGCTTCCATTGGTGCTTTTTGTGGATCCAAGTAATATGAAATCTTTGACAACTTCTTTTGTCCATTTATCGTGATGCTGCTTATTGGTCCATTTGTGAAGATTTTCATGTACTTTGAGGTGTAATCTATAGTGCAGACTGTAGTGTTCAATCTTCATCAGTAAGTACTTCATGTCATCATCAATTTCAGCAAGCAAAATTGTGTTGTTTGCGTATCACAGGTTGTTAATGAGTCTTCCTCCAATCCTGATGCCATTTCTTTCTTCATATGATCCAGCTTCTCAGATTATCTGGTCAGCATACAGACTGAATAAGTATGGTGCACTCCCTTCCTGATTTTAAACCATGCAGAATCCCCTTGTTCTGTACAAACTACAATCCCCTGGTCTATGTACAGGTTCCTCATGAGTACAATTAAGTGTTCCGGAATTCCCATTGTTCCTAATGTTATCCATAATTTGTTAGGATCCACACAGTTGAATGCTTTTGCACAGTCAATAAAACATAAGTAAACATTTTTTCTCATAGTCTTTGCTTTCAGCCAAGATCCACTTGACATCAGCAATGATATTCCTTGTTTCATATCCTCTTCTGAATCTAGCTTGCATTTCTGGAAGTTCAGCAAACTTTTATTTGCTTGCAATATTAATGATATTGTTTGATCATTTACACATTCTGTTGGATCATCTTTCTCTATGATCTCTCCAGTCAGTTGGCCAAGTTGCTGTCTTCCAAATTTCTTGGCATAGACGAGTAAGTGCCTCCAATGCAGCATCCTTTTGTTGAAATATCTTGAGGGTATTCCATCAATTCCTGGAGCCTTGTTTTTCACCAGTTCCTTCCATGCAGCTTTGACTTCTTCCTTCAATACCATTGATTCTTGATCATAAGGTACCTCCTGAAATAGATGAACATCGACCAGTTCTTTTTGGTACAGTGACTCTGTGTATTTCTTCCATCTCCTTTTGATATTTCTTGAGTAATTCAGTATTTTGCCCATAGAATCTTTCAGTATTGCAAATTGAGGGTTGATTTTTTTCTTCAATTCTTTCAGCTTGAGAAATGCCATATGTGTTCTTCCCTTTTGGTTTTCTAACTCCAGGTCTTTGCATATTTCATTATAATAATTGACTTTGTCTTCTTGACCTGCTCTTTGAAATCTTTTCAGATATTTTGTCTTGTCATTTCTTCCATTTGATTTTGCTACTCTCTGTTTAAGGGCAAGTTTCAGAGTCTCTTCTGACATTGCTTTTGGTCTTATCTTCCTTTCTTGTCCTCTTAATAATCTTTTTTTTTTTTTTTATAATATGTTGTTCTTTATGTCATCCCCCAATTCATCTGGTTTTCTCTCATTGGTGTTCAATGTGTCAAATCTGTTCTTCAGATGGTCCCTGAATTCAGGTGGGATATATTCAAGGCCATATTTTGTCTCTCTTGGACTTATTTTTTTAAAATTGTTTTCAGTTTCAATTAGAACTTGCATTTGAGCATTTAATGATCAATTCTACAGTCACCTCCAGGCATTGTTTTGTCTGAAGATAGTGAGCTTCTCCATCACCTCTTGCCTCATATCTAGTAGATCTGATTCCTGTGTACTTCATCTGGAAAAGTCCACATGTATAGCCACCATTTATATTGTTGGAAAAATGTGTTTGCAATGCATAAGTCCTTGGTCTTGCAAAATTCTATCATGTGATGTCCAGCATCGTTTCTGTTACCAACGCCGTATTTTCCAACTACTGGTGATTCTTGTTTCCAACTTTCATGTTCTTAATCACCAGTAATAATCAATACATCTTGATTTCATGTTTGGTCAATTTCAGACTGCAGAAATAGGTAAAAACCTTCAATTTCTTCATCTTTGACTTTAGTGGTTGGCAAGTAAATTTGAATAATGGTAATAATAACTGGTCTTCCTGTAGATGTATGGATATCATCCTATCATTGACAGCATTGTACTTCAGGATAGATCTTGAAATATTTTTTATTATGATAAATACCCCACCATTCTTCTTCAGTTTGTCATTCCCTGCATAGTAGATTACATGGTTGTGTGATTCAAAATGGCCAAAAGTAGTCCATTTCAGCTCACTAATATCTAGGATATTGATATTTATGCATGCCATTTCATTTTTGGTAACATCCAATTTTCCTACATTCATACTTTGTACATTTCATGTCTGCACAGACCACCACTTGTTAGTCAGTTTGTTGAACTGTGGTGACTTGCGTGTTGCTGTGAGGTTGGAGATTATGCCACCAGTATTTCAAATACCAGCAGGGTCACCCATGATGGATAGGTTTCGATGGACCTTTCAACCTAAGACAGATTCAGAAGAAGGAAGGGACAATCACTTCTTAAAGAACTTGCCTGTGAAAACCTTATGAACAGAAATGAAACACTGTTTGATATATTAATGAAAAACTTTATGAATACCTTTGAAACATTAGTTCCAGAAAGTGTGCCCTTCAGGTCAGAAGGCACTCAAAATACTACTGGGGAGGAGTTGTCTCCTCAAAGTAGAGTCAACCTTAATGATGTGGATGGCGTAAAGCTTTCAGGACCTCCATTTGCTGATGTGACATGACTCAAAATGGGAAGAAACAGCTGCAAACATCATGGAGCATAATTACATAATATCAAAATGGAAGATAATTACATCAGATCACAAAATGGGAGACAATCACATAATACTAGGAATCATAGCCTAGCGAAGATAGTACATAATATTAAGCATCACAGTTCAGTTCTTGTCAACTTGGCACCTGTGTACATCGACATAAACCATGCATAATCTCTTAATAATTACAATTATAAAGTTATACTTGAGCCTAACATAATACAAATAGTACCATACAACCAAAATACACTAACCCCATTTACATCTTGTATTTTAAGAAAACAAAAATATTTGCTATGTACATTCACAAGTGCACATGCATATATATAAATTAAAACAAAGAAATGCTCATAATAATTACAATCTTTGTTTCTGCAACTTATCATATGGCTGTAAGTGGTATTTAGAACTACCTTCTTCCACTACTGTTGCAGACCGGGCAACTGAAATGAAACACAAAGAGACAAACACACACATAGACGATACAAGACTGCAGCCCCGATGTGAGCTGCAACTTTATTTTTATACACTTCTGAAAAGGCATGAAAGCCAATTCTTTGAGTTCTAGTCTAAATTGTACTCTTTAGTCTGTCTTTTTCCACACCAGAAATAACAAGGATCTGTGTTTCTACTTTTTCAGATTGTTCTCTTCTGAGAACAGTGTGTGCACATGTTTCTCTTTATCAGCCTTTCTGTTTGCAGATCCAGCTTCCTGTCTTGTTTGCGAGTCCAGGATTTCAAGAGTTCAATCTGAGTTCCAGATCCTTTAATGTGCCCAGTGCTTTCAAACGGGTGCTTCCCCTTGCTGTTTTCTGAGACAAAGGGGAATATTCCAGCAAGTCCGTACACACTACCCATTCACTATTCCCTTTTTCCTCAGCAAGCACTCAGCTAGTGGTGGTTCTTTATCTGCTTGGATGACTCAAGTCTTCATCCCCTGAAGGGACTGGGCCATTAATAGACATGTCAAAATTAATAGTAGTTTTCCATTGACTTTAATTACAGGGCATAGTAGTACTATGGGACAACTTAAGTGATCTCCTGTATTCTAGACTTACTCTTCTTTACCTCCATTATGTAACACCAATCTGATCTCCCCTTAATCAGGATCAATCACACCAGCCAATATGGTAACTTCCTTCTTTTCTTGTTGATCCAGAGACATGAGGAGCCCCAAGTGGTAAACTGACATTCTTAACTTCTGGTCCAACGGAATCAGTGTTGTGTTTTCAGGTGAGAGTATTCTTCCCATTGGAACTAAGACTTCCAGACCCATAGAGTATAAGGCCATGGGGAAAGGAACAAAATTTTTTTTGAAAGGGCCACTAAGGGTAATAATAAGTAGCACCACTCTCATTTATACTCCTTGATTCCTAGACTCATGAATCCTGGCTAAGGGAGAAACAGCACCATATATTGGATGCTGGGAGCTCTGGTAGCATAGTGCCTAAGGCACTTGACTGCTAACCAGAAGGCTGGCGATTTAAACCCACCAGCCACTCCTTGGAAGGAAGGTTGGGCAATCCTACTTCTGTAGTGATACTGCCTTGGAAACCCAAGGAGGTGTCGCTATGAGTCGGGGCTGACTCAATGGCAAATAACAACAACAACAACATATTGAATGCTAGAACATTTTCCCAACCTAGCAAAGTATTGTCACCCAGCTGGTGCCACAGTTGAGTCTTTAGAAGGCCAGTACATCATTCTATCAAGCCAGCTGTATCAATATCATTGGCAACATGGTATGACCAGTAAATTCCATGCACATGGCCCCATTGCTGCACTTCATTTGCTGTGAAGTAACAAGTCCCTTGATCTGAGTTGACATTGTGGAATAACATGATGGTGGATAAGGCATTCTGTAAGTCCACAGATGGTAGTTTTGGCAGGAGCACTGCATAAAGGAAGGAGAATCCATACCCAGTGTAAATATCTACTCCAGAAAGAACAAAGCACTGCTTCTTCGTGATATAAGTGGTACATTGTAGTTGTCCCATGTAATGGTTACATACTGGGAATTCAGTGTTGGTCTCTGTTGCAGGCAGACTGGGCACTCAGCAGTGGCTGTAGGCAATTCAGACTTGGTGAATTGGAGTCCATGTTACTGAGCCCATGTATAACCTCCACCCCTGCTACCATGGCCCATTTGTTCATAACCCCATTGGGCAATGACAGGAATGGCTGGGGTTAGAGAATGACTGGTTTCCACAGAATGTGTCATCCTATTCACTTGTTGAAGTCCTCCTCTACTTAGATCACCCTTTGGTGAACATTAACATGAGACGCAAATATCCTCACTTTTTTGGACCATTCACATACCTCTTGTACATATCTCCTTGTCACCAATTTTGTAATCATGTTTCTTCCAAGTCCTGACCATTCAGCCAAACTATTGGTCACAGCCCAAGCTGTGATCAATACAATTGCACATCTGGCCATGTCTCTTTCCAAGCAAAGTGAGCAACTTGGTGCACTGCTTGAAGTTCTGCCTATTGGGTTGATTTCCCTTCACGACTATCCTCCAGGGAGGTTGAATAAAGGAGTGACAGTGCAGATTCTGCCCATTTTCAAATGGTGCCTGTATATCTCACAGAACCATATCTAAGCCAGGCAAGAGTTTTCTTCCTCAGTCAACCGATCATAAGGAACTCCCCTTGAGGCCGTAAGTGCAGACTGGGAGAAGGAAGGTAATGGGACATGAGGGGATGCCGTATGCATTTGGTTCACTTATTCATGCAATTTGCTTGTGCTGTCATGTTCTGCTTAAGCCTGATCTCATATATTCCACTTCCATTTAATGATGGAATGGTGCTTTGTACATACTACTTTATGACTCTGTGGTCCAGACAACACCCAATTCATGAAGGGAAGCTCAGGGTGCATGGTGACTTGGTGACCCATGGTTAAGCATTCAGACTCTAAGGCCCAGTTACAAGCCAGAAACTACTTCTCAGAAGGAAAATAGTTATCCGCAGAGGATGTCAGTTTGCTCCAAAATCCTGAGTCTGTACTGTGATTCACAAATAGTGTCCTGCCAATGACTCCAAATAACATCTCTATCTGTCACTGACATTTCAAGCATAACTGGATTAGCTGAATCATATGGCTCAGGTGGGAGAGCAGCTTACAAGGCAGCCTGAACATATTGCAGAACCTTTTTGTATTCTGAGACCCATTCAAAACTAACAGCTTTTCGAGTCATTTCATAAATAGGCCAGATGTGGGATATTTTGCCTCCAAAATCCAAAAAATCCATCAGGTGTTGTGTTTCCTTTTTAGTTGTAGGAAGGGTCACGTTAGATGGAATACCTCAACATGCCCCATACTATAGGACTCCTAGAAATTTCACTGAGGATTAATTTCCCACCCCCTAGCATGCAAATGTATCACAAATAAACTAACATCATTGATACTTTTTTTCTTACAGAGTTCTATCAGCATAATGTCATAAATGTAATGGACTAGTGTGATATCCTGTGGAAAGGATAGATGATCAAGTTCCCAGCAGAGTAAATTATAACATAGATTTGGAGAGTTGATATGTCTCTGATGTAGGACAGTGGAGTTGTATTGCTGGTCTTGTGAACTGAAGGCAAACTGCTTCTTATGATCCTTAGAAACAAATATGGAGAAAAAGGCATTCACCAAAACAATAATTGCATACCAGGTACCATGATACGTATTAATGTGCTCAAGCAATGAAACAACACCTGGAACAGCAGCTCAACTGAAGTCACTACCAGGTTAAGTTTATGATAATCCACTGTCATTCTCCAAGATCCATGTGTCTTTTGCACAGTCCAAATAGGTGAGTTAATGAGGATGTGATGGGGATCACCATTCCTGAATACTTCAAGTCCTTGATGGTGGCATTAATCTCTGGAATCTCTGCAGAAACGTGGTATTGCATTTGTTTTAGCATTTTCCTAGATAAGGGTAGTTCTAATGGGTTCCACTTGGCCTTTCTTACTGTAACAAGATAATTATATAATATCAAGAAATGGAGGATAACCACACAATACTGGGAATCATGGTCTAGCCACGTTGAAACATAACATTAACCATTATACCATGAATCAGAGAATGAAATTAGAGTTATGTCATTGGAAACCCATGAGCTTTTCTCTCCCACTTTTAGTTATGAGTATGTTCTCTCCCACTTTTAATGAACTGTACAAACTGTACAGGAAGAAATAAATTTGGCTTATTAGGAATATACTTACTATTCAAGTAAGTAATTTGTTTTAGAAAGATCAGCACAAGGCTGGTCACTATGAGGCAGAGGTTGAAGAATTCCCAAATGTTCAAATTTTCCACACTGCTGCACCCCTCCATCATCTCAAACATCAACTCTCCTTCATCCACCCCTCAATACTCTGCCTCCTATTTTAGGGTTCTGTATTTCACTGTAATATCTTACAAAACTCACAAACTCTCAAGGAAATGGCTCTTGTGATGGTGGAGGCTGGGTGGCTGGCAAGTCTGAAGTCCCTGGGAGGTCTGGAGGACTCTTCCCACTAGCCTGATTATGGGGGCTGGCCAAACCAAATTGGGGGGGGGTGTCAGATGACCAGCTGCCATATCAAGTCCAGGAAAGAGATGATGATGAACCAAACACAGGACCAGAGCAAGTAAGAGTGAGAACTTTCCCATGGGCATTCACATGGATACCCTCAAGGAAACTAACATGGGGACTTGAGTCACACCTTCCACCAAGATGGGACTCAAGATACATCCCAACTTAAATGGGTACAGAGACTAAGATTTACAATATATCACAAAATGGAGGACGATGGCTACACGGCCATATTAAGAAATACTCTGCACTATAACACTTAAGAAGATCTTAGCTTTCTTCATTCTAAAGCCAATATGGTAAATAGCATGGTGTGGTTATTGTTATTATTGTTGTTGTAGTTGCTAGGTGCCATCCAGTCCTGTCTGACTCATAGCGACACTATGCACAGCAGAACAAAACACCAACCAGTCTTATACCAGGTCCGTGATCCTTGCCATACTTGAGCCCCTCGTCACAGCCACTGTGTCAATCCAGCTGGTTGAGGGCCTTCCCCTCCTTCATTGGCCCTCCACCTTACCAAGCATGACATCCTTCTCCGGGGATTGGTCCCCTCTGACAACATGACCAAAGTAAGTGAGACGAAGTCTGCCCATTCTCACTTTCAAGAAGCATTCCTCCAGGACAGATCTGTTAGTTCTTTTAGCAGTCCATGGTACTTTCAGCATTCTTCGCCAGCATCATAACTCAAAAGCATCAATTCTTCAGTTTTCCTTATTCATTGTCCAGATCTCACATGCATACGAGGTGATTGAAAACATCATAGCTTGTGTCAGGTGCACTTTAGTCTTCAAGGAGACATCCTTGCTCCTCAGCACTTGAAAGAGGTCCCTTGCAGCCAACTTGCCCAGTGCTATAAGACTTCTATTGTCCTGACTGCTGCTTCTATTGGCATCGATTATAGAACCAAGCAATGTGAAGTCTCTGGCAACTTCAATCTTCTCTCCATTTATTGTGATGCTGCTTATAGGTTCAGTTGAGAGGATTTTTGTTTTCTTTATATTGAGATGTAATCCACACTGCAGACTGTATTCTTTAATCTTCTTCATTAAGTACCTCAAGTCATCCTCACTTTTAGCAAGCAATTTTGTGGTTATTCTTAATCTTCTATTAATAAATTGTTCATAATAAAGGAATGCTTTTACTGATATTTATCAAAAGCATTACTTTTCGTGCTTGGACCCATATATTAAGTGGGATATAAAATATTCAGATAATAATATTAAGGAGATATTAAACTCTAACATTAGAAATGATAGAGAGAACTGGACATAGATTAGAAAAAGTATGATTGCTATCTTCAAATATTTTAAGAGTGTTCACAGGAAAGAGGAATTAAATTCATTATGTATAGATTAAAGCTAGGTTAAATGAGTAGAGGAGATAGGGGGCTAGGTTTTAGTTCAATAAAAGAAGAATGTTAAGTCTGAATTTTCTGAAAAAGGAACAGGCTGTATTCTGTATCAGTGGCAGTGCATATATACTATTTATATTCCATTGCAGTAGTGTTCTATAATGACACCAAGTATTGAATGAGTATTTTTAATTAATGAATTATTTATTCAATAAGTAAAATATTGGTTTAATCAATATTTGCATGGTGGATTTATTAACAATTTTGGGCAGGGTTCCTTTTAAATAAGAAGTATCTAACATTTTCTTAAATATTTACTTCATTTGCTGCAAAACATACGAACTAGTAGTATCATATAATATAAAAGAAACATCTTTCCCTTTAGGTTCAATGTAGAATTATTAAATGTAACAGGTAGATGAGACTTAAAATCATCAAATACAACCCCTTAATTTTACAAGTGAAGAAATTGAGGTTTATTGAAATGATGTGACTGAATCAAGTTCAAAGAGTTAGTGTGTGACTCAGAGATCCTGTGCACAACAGAATGAAACTCTGCCTGGTCCTGTGTCATCCTCACAATGATGCTTGAGCCCATTGTTGCAGCCACTGTATCAATCCATCATAATGAGAATCTTCCACTTTTTCACTGACCCTCTACTTTATTAACCATAATGTCCTCCTCCAGGGACTGGTCACTCTGAAAAGCTTGTCCAAAGTACATGAGACAAAGTCTCACCATCCTCACTTCTAAAGAGCATTCTGGCTTTGCTTCTTCCAAGACAAATTTGTTCATTTTTCTGGCAGTCTATGTTATATTTGATATTCTTCACCAACACCGTAATTTAAAGGTAACAATTCTTTTTCGGTCTTCCTTATTCATTGTCCAACTTTCACATACATAGAAAATACCACCACTTGGATCTGGCCCATTTTAGTCCTCAAAGTGAAATCTTTGCTCTTTAACACTTTAAAGAGGTCTTTTGCAGAAGATTGGCCCAGTGCAGTGTGTATGATTTCTTGACTGTTCCTTCCACAGCCATTGATTGTGGATCGAAATAAAATGATGTCTTTGACAACATCAATATTTTATCCACTGATTATAATACTGTTCATTGATACAGCTGTGAAGATTTTTGTTTTCTTTATGTTACAATGTAATCTATACTGAAGGCTGTAGATTCTCAGAACTCTTTTTACTCCAGAAGTTAAAACGAACGTGTGCTCTGTGCTGGTATGCAGGACCTAGGATTAAAACAAATGCCACCAAGTTGACTCCAACTAGTAGCAACCCTCTCAGCATTTCTGAGGCAGTAAATCTTTACAGAAGTAGATTGCTCCATCTTTCTGCTGTGGAGCAGCTGGTGGGTTTGAACTACCAACCTTGTTAGCAGTCAAATGCCTTAGGCACTGTACCATCAGGGTTCCTTAACTAAGATCATGCCAAACTAAAAGAGAACTGCCTCATTTTGTGTGAAGGTGTGTGTGTAAGGCTTGCTCAACTTTGAGCTCAATGTATTTAACACCAGGGTTTGTTTTTCTTAATTACTGTGTCTGGGGCAAGGGTCTTTGTCTCTCCTTCAATTCTGGTTGTTGCTTAATCCCTGGTAGTTCCAAGAAAATTGTACAAGATTTCAAGTTCTCAATCTATAAGCACTAAACAATAGCTTTTTTATAGCTTCCTGGATTCAAGTATTATTAAAAAAAACAAATTTAGTGTTTAAAAATGCTGAGAAGTAAGGTCATTTTAACCCATCATAATATCAATGTCAATATGGCTTTCTAGGTAAATGCCACACTCCAATTCCCAAACTCTTATGCATATGCACATAAACACAACACACACAAATTTTACCATGATAATTACTGTCTGATAGTAAGAAAAATGTTTGACTATCATCACACAATAGGTTAAAATTGTATTTTGTCAAAGACATGTTGGGTTATGAATTCAACACAGCAAAATTCTGAAATCACTGTCAAATGGATTCTTTGTTAATAAGTAGACAAAACATTTCTTTACATCTCTGTTTTTGTTGACTTTTTCATGATTTTGTTGGTAAAGTATACACAAAGCCAGAAGAGGTGACCACACCTATTTATAATACTAGAGAAAATAAAACTACTCCGAAAGCTACATTTTTATACAGAGATTTCTGCAAGTGAGAAGTCTGCTGGTTTTATTTCCTTTCTTGGTAGTTATAAAAGTCCAAACTAATATCAAAGTGTCCTCTCCTATTTTCGTCTCTGTGTGTGTCACGGTTTTCTGAGTAGGTTAGAGCCAATTTTTTTACATCTGCAACTTAATGGCTGCCAAAAATTGACCATTCAATGGGCTCATTCCCAGTTTAATTGGCCACTTGCTTCTTTTTCTGAGAACACAAGAAACCAATTGCACCTATGTTGAGCCTGATGGAAATTCAGAAAAGCAATATTTTAAACATTCTATTTTGATATTTGACTCATCTGTTGCCACAGGAAGAAAAAAGTGACATTGTCACATTACAACATGTAGTAATATATTTATGATTATTTTACTTATATTTGTAATGCAAATCTTGTTGCAAAAATACAAGGTGATTTGACTTTTCAATAACTCAATGAATTTGCTCTTGGAATTTAAAAGGCACAATCAAAAGCTTTTCCTCTCCGTTGGTAATGCAAGCATTGATGTGCAAATTTAACCTTGAGTACTTGGGAAAATAATGAAACAAAAACATAAAGTAATTATTTTATAAAACTTATAAGAAAGCAGGAGCAGATGGAATAAAAAGCATAACTTTGATATAAGGAAAATCAAAGGTACAGGTTTTTCTAGCTATAGAGGATTGAGTGAAGATGAAGTATCTTTTTGTCAGAACTGTAAAACAGTCCTATTTGATACATGCATTAATGAAAAGGGGAGTGAGGTTTGAATTGTGCTTGTTTTACAGAGAGATGACAGGAAATGAGCCAAGGAGGGAGGGGCTGGGGATTTGCTGGCATATTGGCTAATGGATCAGATTGTGTCACAGTCTCCTGCTTAAAACTGTTGCAGAACTCACCACAGTTTAACAGAAAAGGTCCATGGCTTCAAGGCCCTCCACCATCTGGCTGCTGCCCAACTCTCCAGCCTCCCTGTCTCTAAATCCTCCTTCAGGCTTTATGCTCCAGAAATGCTAAGCTATGTGCATGACCTACTGTTCATCACTTCAATGTCTTGTTTATGCTTGGGTTAATCTTACTCATTTTTCAAAATCTAGTTCATTTGTCGGCTTCTTCTAGAAGGCATTTTCCTCCTTTCTATCCTCAGGTAAAGTCACGTTCTCTGAGCTCTCAGAGTTCATTTTATTGACCTCTTTTTGGTGAATTTCCACTGGTAGAGTATGAATCCTTGAGTGCTTGAAGCATGATTTTTATATTTGAAATGCTAGACTAAAATATAGTGCAGGTTTGATAAAGACTTGTATTGATTAAGATTGCATTGAATATATTCCCAAAATCTAGATTTTGTTCTAGAGGACTAGATTTTGAACCTGGTGTTATTTTGCAGTTTTATTAATGAAGTGGAAGATGTGTTAGAGCCATGTGTTCATTTAATTTGTGGACTGAAATAAGAAGGAAGATGAGCAACTGATTTTCTCTATAGCTCTATTCTACCCATGTTTTTGTTGTTGTTTTGTGCCGTCGAGTTGGACTTGACTCATAGCAACCCCTCCTAGGGTTTCCAAGGCAGTATCACTGCGGAAGTAGATTTCCCCATCTTCCTTCCGAGGAGTGTCTCGTGGGTTTGAACCGTCAGCCTTCTGGTTAGCAGTCATGTGTCTTAGGCACTATGATACCAGAGCAGTGGCATTCTACCCATGTTGTTGTTGTTATTATGTGCCGTCAGGTCGGCCCAACTCATAGTGACCCCTCCTTGGGTTTTCTGAGGCAGTATCACTACAGAAGTAGGATTGCCCAACCTTCCTTCTGAGGGGTGGCTGGCGGCCCATAGTTTTACCTATATTATTCCTTCAATTCTGACACTGATGTGATCCTTGGACAGAAACTAAGGCTCAACTTCTACACTCTTACCTTAACTCACCTCTTACCATCTGGCTCAGTTAATATAACTTTCCCTCTCTTTGAACCATCCCTCCTCCTTTAAAATATTCTGCTTATTGGATTCCTATGTTGTTGTTATGTGCTGTTGAGTCAGACCCACTCATAGCGACCCCTCCTTGGTTTCTGAGGCGGTATCACTACTGAAGTAGATTTCCCAACCTTCCTTCCGAGGAGTGGCTGCTGGGTTTGAACCTCCAGCCTTCTGGTTAGTAGTCAAGTGCCTTAGGTACTATGCTACCAGTGCTCCTAAAGGTCACTATGACTTAGAATTGACTCTGGGGGAACAGATTTGTTTTTTGTTTGTTTGTTTAGAAAAAAAAAAAAAAAAAAGGTATCTTAAATATAGCAACTGGGATCTTAAAAGCTTGCAAGCAGCCATCTAGGTGCAACAATGGGTCTCTACTTGTCCAGAGCAAAGAAGAATGAAGACAACCAAAGATTCATGGAAAGAATTAGTCCTGTGAATGGTACATCATGCAATCTGTAGCCTATACAACTATGAGACCAGAAGAACTAGATGGTGCCCGACTACCCATGTCAACCACTCAGAGGGGGATCTATGTAGGAAATCCTGGATAGATAGGAAGAGCAATGTGGAACAAAACTCAAAATCGCTTGGAAAAATAAAGGAGGGAGGGACTGTGTTTGCTGGTCTGATTCAGCCTAGTGGAACCACTGAGACTATGGCCCCTAGAAGACCTTCAGATCTGGAATCAAACCCACACCTGTGGCTTTCAGCCAAACAAAAGACAGGCATAGGAATTGAACATTTACCTGAGGTAGATACAGTTCTTGGAGAAAACATTCATGGGAGAAAGAAGGGCTGCTTATGCACAGGGAGACACCACAGGGGTAGGGGTACATGGAGGGATGGACACAGGGAAGAGGTGACTATTGGGAGGAAGTGGGAGGGGAGCTGTTGCATTGTGGTGAATTGTGGTCAATGTCATGAGACAAAGTACATGAACTGCTGTATGGAAAGTGAATTTGCTCTGTAAATTTTCACCCAAATCACAATAAAAAGAAAATTAAATAATAATAATAATAATAATAATAAAAAGTATCTTGAAATAAAAGCCTGACAATTAACCTCTGAAAAATAAGCCATGAAAATTGTATGGAACACAGTTTTATTATTATACACATTGCATTTCCATGAGTTACAATCCACTTGATGACAACCGGTTGGTTCAATACATTATAAATACAGTAATTCATATAAAACTACTCATGCATTCATAGTGAAAACTTCAATCTGATTTTCTTAGTGCAAAGTAATTATATACTTACTATCATGTTGCATTCATGACATTTTCTAATATTTTAAAGGACCACTCATTCTCAAAGTTGGGGGCAACTACACTGCATAGAAATGGAATTCAGAATAGTGATTAATTGCTCAGCAGGACTTCAGAATTGCTTTGGAAAATTAGAGTTTAAAATAAATGTATAACTTCTGCTTCTAACTATGATACAGTTGCTAGTTCCACACAAATCCTCCTATGAAGAAAAACTATAAATGCTGTATACAGTTACAAAAATTGGGAGGAAATAGTCATTTGAAGATTTGACTGAGAAATCAAAATAGCCAAGAGTTGAAGGGACAGAAGGAAAATCCATGGAATCAATCTTACATTAATTGAAGTCTATTAGTCCTTTAACCTAATTGGTTCCTTCTATCTTTGATTTTCTTCATTCTTCTTTGCTCCAGATGCAGAGAGAGTAATAGATACACCTCAAAAGGACACTCACAAACTTTGAAGACTCCAGTTGTTACTAACCAAAGTAGGATGTAGAGCATTGTCTTTGTAGACTATGTTATGCCAATTGACCTGAATGTCTCTCAGGACTGTGGTCCTAAGCCCTCAAGCCCAGTGACCCATTCTACCAAGGTATTTTGTTATGGCTAAGTAGTTTTCTTAACTTTCCCCCATCTGCTCTCCTGTATTCATGGATATATTTGTAGCATTAAACCCCATAGTCCCATTTGCCTTTATGTCCAACTTTTTATTTATATTTAACTCTCTATTTGGTAGTATGCTCTATCAATAATCATTAGCCAAGCCAAATTATAAGATTCAGCATGAAATAAAGATCATCCATTATGAGACTAAAGAGAAATACATAGAGAATCCAAGCATCAATTTAGAAGGAACGTATACTACTTCCATAGAGGTCAGGGTGCATATTTGCCAAATAATCTAACCTTTTATAAATGTCTTTTTGTCTAGCTCTATATAAAGTATCTTTTTTTTTGTTTTGTTTTGTTTTAATATTCTTAAAATTCTGTATTATATTTCTTGGTATTGTTTTCCTTTTATTAATTATAAGAGATCAAAAGTCAGCATTTGTCCAGGGAGCAAGTTGTGAAGTTAGGAAGTGATAGGAAAGAAGGATAAAGAGAAATGGTAACTCTTTATGAATCCAGAATTTGATAATTGGAGATTTCAGCAATTATGGAATTTTTAACTTTTGCTTCATCTGCATTATTCTCTCTCTTTTTACCCTTGGATATTCAATTAGATGAATATTTGAATTTCATACTCTTTCCTACATGTCTATTAAGGTTAATTTCCTGTTTTATTTTTTCTTTATGTTAGTGAGCTCCTTTTGTGGATATTCCATTTCACTAATTATCTCTCTGATTCAGTCAACTTTGCTTTTTAAAATACTCTTGAATTTTCAACTTCAGACAACGTAGTATTATTTCTAAAATTTCCATTAATTATTTTTCAAACACATTGGAAAAATTTTATATGCTCTTGCCCCATAGTCATATATTTAAAATCTTTGTTTGTTTTAAAATATTGATTTTATATTCTGTTACTGAATAATAAAATATCTAATAACATTTAGCTATTATTTTGGTTATCTAGTGCTGGTAGCATAGTGCCTAAGGCACTTGACTGCTAACCAGAAGGCTGGCGGTTCAAACCCACCAGCCACTCCTCGGAAGGAAGGTTGGGCAATCCTA
>NW_006921797.1:6259349-6262133 GCF_000298275.1 Orycteropus afer afer
ATAGTCATTTGAAGATTTGACTGAGAAATCAAAATAGCCAAGAGTTGAAGGGACAGAAGGAAAATCCATGGAATCAATCTTACATTAATTGAAGTTTTGTTGTTTAATTGGGGCATTTGGCAATTGGCTGTTGCAGAATGTGGAGCCAAACAGAAAATGATAGTCTAGTCTTTGCTGCATTGGGCTAAGAAGTCAAATTATATCAAGGCAATCAGTACAACTGAGAAAAGAGAAATACAGAAAGTTTTAACTATGTAGTATGAAGTACTGTTATTGTTGTTACATATCATTGAGTCAGTTCTGACTCATAAGGATCCTATATACAACAGAAGAAACACTGCTTTGTCCTGAACTATCCTCACAATTGTGCTGTGACTGAGACCATCTTTGCAGCCACTGTATCAATCCATCTCTTCTGGGGGTCTTCTCCTTTTTCACTGACCTTCTACTTTACAAAGGGTGATAAGTATCCTGCCAGCATGACCAAAGTATGAGAGACAAAGTTTGGCCATTCTTACTTCTCAGGAACAATCTGGCTGTGCTTTCTCCAGGATAGATTTGTTCATTCTTTTAGCAGTCCATGGTACATTCAATATTCTTCACCAATACTACAATTCAAATACATTATTTTTTCTCCCATATTCATTATTCATTGTCCAGCTTTTGCATGCATATGAGGTGATTGAAAATACCATGGGTAGGTGCACCTTAGTTTTCAAAGTAACATGTTTGTTCTTGAACATTTTAAAGAGGTCTTTTCAGCAGATTTGCCTTCATGATATCTATGCTTACCAGTTCTTAAGATTTTCATACACATTTTGTCTTTTCTTGCTGTATAGAAGAACTCAATATTCTCCAAGCTCAAAGGCTTAAAACAATCATTTATTCTCACACATGGGGTTATATTTGGCTTGGAGTCTGGTGATATCATCTGGGCTTTGTTGACTTGTTCCAAGTTGAAGTTTGAATACAGGCCTGCTCTACCTATTTCTTAGTCTCTTTAGATTAGTGAGTTAGTAGAGACATCATCTTTTTAGGATGATAACAGAATTATAAGATTGTAAGCCAACTTCCTAAGCACATTTAAAGCTTTTGAGAAAGGCACATATACTAATCCCAATGGTCAAATCAAGTCAAAGCCAAGCTCACAATGAAGAGGCAGAGAAGAATAACTTCCTTATGGCAAAACAAGTTACATGTCTAAGTCCACATTAATTGAGTAGGAAAGCATGTTAGTTCCATAGAAGTGTTAAGGTGGAGAGAATACTTGCCAAACAATAATCTAAATGACCACAGTATGTACTCTTCATAAATATTTACAGCTCTGACATATATAATATACTAACACTGTCTCATGATGTAAAACTTTCATTCAATCCGAAAAATAATTGGAATTCAGGGTCTTGAAACCTGCATTAGGTCTGGATTAATCACTTCTTGACTAGTAATTTTATGAACAAAAACTATACATTATCATTCACCATACACTAAACATACAATGTGAAATAAGTTAAGGATGACAATATACATTTTCATTTAAACAGGGAAAAATAAGAAGTGCACATTGGAGTCAATGTTCCAAAGTAATTTTGAAATCTTGCTGGGAAAAATGTGCCAAATACTTCTACTCTTGGAGTAGGTAGTATTTCTTGAATAGGTCTTAGATTTACTTCCTGAAAGTGGCATCTTAATCCTGAAACCCAAAATATTCTCTTGATGTCATTTAGTGTTTCTAGTATTCCCAGGTCCTTTGTGAAAGTTATTGCCAAGTATAGAAACCCAATAAAGAGAAGACCACTTATGACACAAGAATTTCATAAATAAAAGTTTTGAGTCACCCCACTAAGGCGAGAATCATGGCAAGTTTAAGTCCTTGTGAAGCACAAAAGTTGCTACAGCCTCAGCCTTGGTTTCAACAAACCACTAAAAAATTTAATAACCAAAATCAACCACAAAACTAACAATGTATTCTTGTTGGGTTATCTATGGGATCTACTGTCATAGTTTGCATTGGCTGCACTTGATCCAAGGCAGATTGGGTGTAAATCTTCTTTACTTGTGCCTCATTCCCCTTGTATCAGTGTGTAACCTATGACATGTTCTTTTCATGGGAAAAGGTAGAAATGTGAGATGTTATACAAAACTTTTTTTTTTCTTTAAGTGCTACTAATTGGTTTTATTTATGTATTTATTTGTGATTTTGGTGAAAGTTTAAAGAGCAAATTGGTTTCCCATTCAACAACTAATACACATTTTATTTTGTGACATAGATTGCAATCCCCACAATGTAATAGCACTCTTCCTGGATCCTAACTCTGTTTAGCATTTTCCTTTATCTTTCTTTCCTATCACTTCCTAACTTCTTAGCTTGATCTCTGGACAAATACTGATGTTTTGTCCTCTTATGATTGATTGTCCTAATAAGTATATAAATTTCACCTTAGAGGTCTGTCTATATTTGTCTGAAAGTTGAGTCACAGAAGTTCAGTTTCTGCCTTGAATGGTGTCAAAGGGCAATAATCTCATACCAGTGAGGCTGGTCTTTTTTATGATTTTGAGGTTTTGTCCTCATTTTTCTCTCAATCTATTCAGAACTTCCTATTGGGATCCCTTTCAGAGTAGTCCTCTTCCTATTGGGATCCCTTTCAGAGTAGTCCTCTGTGGTAGCCAGGCACCATCTACTTCTTCTGAACTCAGTACTTCTTCTGAACTCAGTGTCATAGAGACTGGGGTTCATGAGGTCTATTAGTCCTTTAACCTAATTGGTTCCTTCTATCTTTGATT
>NW_006921797.1:6264529-6265719 GCF_000298275.1 Orycteropus afer afer
CATTTTCTTTTTCTTTTCTTCCCATAGCTAAGGCCAAAACAGGCAAGTGTCCTCACTGTTTTATAATGAAACTAAGATAACTAAGATTTTTTTTTAAATAAACTATTTTTTTTTACAAGAGTTTTAGATCTACAAGAAAATTGAGAAAATAATGCAGACAATTCTCATACACCCAACATCAAGTTCTTCCTAATATTATCATTTACATTTCATTATACAGCAGGCAAATGTTTACATAATATAATAGTTTTCCAATCAATAGTTCTTATATACATTGTTCTGTAGCATTGTTTGGAATTCCCACAACATGTCAGCACTTGCAATTTCCAATCTGGGTTTCCCATCTCCATTCATCCAGTTTCCCTGTCCCTCCTTGTCTTCTCATTTTTGGTTTTGGTCAAATGTTGCCCTTTTGGTATCATTTAGTTGATTGATTTAAGGAGTATATTCTTCGTGGGTGTTATTGTTTATTTTATAGTCCCATCTATTATTTGTTGGAAAAGTTAACTCTGGAGTGTCTTCAGTTTCAAGTTAGTAGGTTGTCTCAGGGATGTAGTCTCAGGGGTTCCTTTGGTCTCTTTCAGACCAATACTTTTTTCAACTAAGCTTTTCTTTTGTTACTAGAGGAATGAAAAATTTTGCATGAAGTTTTTAAGTGATCTCTCCCTCTCCTTGTACAGCTCCTATTTTTTTTTAATCAAGCTCTACTTTTTCCTTCCTCTTTTAAATAATCAATGATAACTGCTTAAAAATGATTTAGTTGACATGAATTTTAATACCTTCACAAAATGTTTTATGTTGATTCACCAACTTCAAATGAAAATATTAAAGTACTTAAGTAACTCTATAGGAGCTCTGGTGGCCTAAGGCATTTGACTGCTAACCAGAAGGCTGGCAGTTCAAACCCACCAGCCACTCCTTGGAAAGAAGATTGGGAAATCTACTTCTATAGTGACACTGCCACAAAAACCCAAGGAGAGGTCCCTATGAGTTGGATCTGACTCGAGGGCAGTGAGTTTGGTTTTTTTGGTATAAGTAACTTTATATTGTATTTCTATATATATAGTTTTAAATAATTTTTGAGTTCCCTCAAGATGGCAGACTAGGTAGAAGGACTGCACAGACCCTCTTCAACAAAGAAAAGGGAAATCAATTAACACAGACACAGAAGATAATCTTGGACCCCTGAG
>NW_006921797.1:6270739-6271956 GCF_000298275.1 Orycteropus afer afer
TTTAGTTTTGTTCCACTCTGTTCTCCTACTCTATCCAGGATCTCCTGTACCAAATCCCTCCAAGTGGTTGACAGTGGTAGCCCAGCACCATCTAGTTCTGGTCTCATGGTCATATAGGTGAAGGCCTACTAGTTCTTTGGACTAATTGTTTCCATGTGTCTTTGGTTTTCTTCATTCTTTGTTCTGGATGAGGAGAGACCCATCATTACATCTAGATGCCCTCTTGCAAACTTTTAAGACTCCAGTCACTACTCACCAAATTAGGATATAGAATAATGTTTTTGTGTAGGGTTATGCCAATTGAGATTCATGTCCCCTGTGACCATGGTCCTGAGCCCACAGGTCCAACTACTCACTTCCTCAGGGTACCTGGCTGTGGCCAAGAAGCTACCACAGCCTTGTCCCTTGTCAGCTCTACTATATAACCTGACATTCTTAGAGCACATAAAAAGTTCACGTAGACACATCATCTGTCAACCTTATATATGGTCATTGGCATATTCCCCTGGCCTAAACATACCTGATCATTCAGCTTGTCCACCCATCTACCAACCTGTAGATCAATGCTTGCCATCACTGACAACACCATGCTGTACATGCAAAAGAGTTCATCTTTGTGTCAGTACCTCTCATGTACCTCTCTATGTCTTCCTCTCACTCAGTGCCACCGTGTTGATCACTCACTTTTTTATACTGCCTTTCCCTTCACCCAAATCAGTACTTGTCTGTACCTATCTAGCAGTGGTCTCTCCCTTCCCTTCCCATCCCTGGTAACCAACAAAGAAAGTTTCCTTCCCTATGTAACCTTTTCCTTAACTTTTCACAATAGTGAACTAATAGTATTTGTCCTTCAGTGATTAACTTCTTTCACTCAGCATAATATCCTCCAAGTTTATCCATGTTGTGCAGTATTTCACAGATTGTACATTATGGTTTGGTGTTGCATAATATTCTATGGTGTGTGTGTACTTATTTGGTTATTCATTCTTCTGATGATGGTCACTTAGGTTGTTTCCATTTCTTTGCTACTGTGAATAGTGCTGCAATGAACATGGGTGTGCATATATCCGTTCATGTTCTAGCTACCAATTCTTTAGGATACATACCTAGTAAGGGGATTGCTAGATCAAATGGTATTTCTAATTCCAGCTTTTTAAGTAATTGCCATACTGATCTCCACACTGGTTGTATCATTTTACAGTCCCACTAGCAGTGTA
>NW_006921797.1:6272464-6311357 GCF_000298275.1 Orycteropus afer afer
TCTTTTGAAGTGCATAAAAATTTAATTTTTCAAAGTTTCTTACCATCTAGTTTATATTTTGCTCTTTGTGCATTTTGGGTTATATGTGAAGTCTATTTACACCATAAATTATGGCCCTTAAAATTCCCCATATTTTTTCCTTGATGAACTATATAGTTTTAGGTTCCAGATTTAAGTCTTTCTTTGGTCCATTAGGAATTAGATTTTGTGTATAGTTTGAGGTATGGACCTTGTTTCATTTTTCTGCAAATGGATAGCCAGTTTTGCCAGTACTATTTGTGAAAGAGACTATCTCTTCCCCATTTAATGGAGTTCTGCCCTTTGTCAAAGATCAGCTGACCACAGGTGGATGGATCTACTTCTGTGTTCTCAATTCTGTTCCACTGGTCTATGTATTCGTTGTTGTAACAATACCAGGCTGTTTTGACCACCATGGCTGTAGAATAGGTTTTGAAATCTGGCAGTGTGAGATCTACTTTCTTCTTTTTCTCCTTCTTTTCCTTCTTCTTCTTCTGCTCCTCCTCCTTCTTCTTCAGCAATGCTCTGCTTATCTGAGGTATCTTTCCTTCGATATAAAATTAATGACAAGTTTTTCCATATCCTTAAAGAGTATTGATGGGATTTGGATTGGGAATGTGATGAATGTATAGATTGCTTTGGGTAGAACTGACATTTTCACAATGTTCAATCTTCCCATCTATGAGTGTGGTATGTTCTTCCATTTATGTAGATCTCTTATAGGTTTTTTGAAGTAATGTTTTATAGTTTTTTTGTACAATCCTTTATATCCCTGGTAAGATTTATTCCCAACTATTTTATTTTTTTTGTAAACATTGTAAATGGTATTGATTTCCTTATTTCCTTTTCAGCAATCTCTTTGTTAGTGTAGAGCAATCCAACTGATTTTTGTATGTTGATCTTGTATCCTGTCACTACACTGAATCTCTCAATTAGTTCCAGTAATTTTCTTGCAGAGTCTCTTGGGTTTTCTATGTATGGGATCATATCATCTGCCAATAGGGATAGATTTATTTCTTCTTTACCAGTTTTGATGCCTTTTAATTCCCTTTCTTGCCTTATTGTCCTGGCTAGGACTTCTAATACAAGGTTGAACAGAAGTGGTGATAGACGGCATCCTTGTGTGGTTTACCTTCGCAACGGGAGTAGTTTCAGTCTCTAATGTTGGCTGTTGGTTTTGTATTTATGCCCTTTATTATATTGAGGAATTTCCCTCCTATTACTGTTTTTCTGAAGTTTCTTATCAGGACTGGGTGTTGGATTTTATCAAATGCATTTTCTGCGTCAAGTGATATGAGCATGTGGTTCTTTTATTTTATTTTACTGATGTGATGGATTACATTGTTTTTCTAATGCTGTATCATCCTTGAATGCCTAGTGTGAACCCCACTTGCTCATAACAAATTGTATAATTTTTTTGATATTTTGTTGGAGTCTGTTGGCTAGGATTTTGTTAAAGAATTTTGCATCTATATTCATGAAGGATATTGGTCTGTAGTTTCCCTTTTGAGTGATGTCTTTGCCTGGTTTTGGTATCAAAGTTACAATTGCTTCATAAAATGAGTTAGGGAGGATTCCATCCTTTTCTTAAGTAGGATTGTTGTCAGTTCTTTTCTGAATGTTTGGTAGAATTCTCCAGTGAAATCTTGTGCACCAAGACTCTTTTTTGTTGGTAATTTTTTATGACCTGTTCAATTTCTTTTTTTTATTATGGGTCAGTTCACATTTTCCACCTCAATCTGTGTTAGTTTAGGTAAGTAGTGTGTTTCTTAACTTGTTGGTGTACAATTCTTCCTAGTACCCTAATATTACCCTTTTTATTTCAGCTTGTTCTGTTGTTACATTGCCCAGTTTGTGTTTAATTTGTGTTATTTATATTATCTCCCTCTTTTCATTTGTTAAGTGTGCTAATGGTTAGTCAATTTTATTAATCTTTTTAAAAAAACAACTTCTACTCTTGTTGATTTTTTCTATTCTCTTTCTTAATTCTGTTTCATTTATTTCTGTTAAAATTTTTATTGTTTCTTTTCTTCTGGTGACTGTAGGATTTTTTTGTTGCTCTTTTTCTAATTGTTGGAGATATTGGGCTAAGGTATAGATTTTGGTTCTTTCTTCACTTCTGATGTGTGCATTTATTGCTATCAATTGCCCTCTGATCACTGCTTCTGCTGCTTCTCAATGATTTTGGTATGTTGTGCTTTCATTCTTATTGGATTCAATTAATATTTTATTTCATTTTTTAATTTCTTCTATTACCCAGTCATTTTTAAGGAGGGTGTTATTCACTTTCCATATATTTACTTTTCCCACTGATCTTCCTATTGTTGATTTTTTTATTTTATGACATTGTGATCTGAGAAGATGGTTTGCAGTATTTCAATGTTTTTTAAATTTAGTGAGGCTTGTTTTGTGGTCAAACATATCGTCTATCCTGGAGAATGTTCCATATGCACTAAAAAATAATATATAATGTACTGTTGTTGGGTGAAGTGCTCCATAGATGTCTATAAGGTCAAGTTGGTAGATTGTATTGCTTAGTTCTTCTGCATCTTTGTTGAGTTTCTTTCCATTTGTTCAATCTTTCATTGAAATTGGTGTATTAAAGTCCACTACTATTACTATGAAGTCATCTATTGTCTTTTTAATTCTGTTAATGTCTGACTCATGAATTTGGGGGCTATTTCATTGGACGCATAGACATTTATTGTGGTTATATCCTGTTGTTCAATTGATCCTTTAATCTTTATGCAATGTCCTTCCTTGTTTTTTAAGTGTCTTAAAGTGAATTTAATCAGAAATTAATATTTCCACTCCTGATCCTTTTTGATTGCTCTTTGCTTGTTATATCTTTTTCCAAGTTCTGATTTTTAGTCTATTTGTGTGTTTGTCTCTAAGGTTTGTCTCTTTTAGACAGCATATTGATGGGTTATGTTTTCTTATGCAGTCTGCAACTTTCTGAGTCTTGGGTGGTGCATTAAATCCACTTACATTTAGTGTAATTATCAAAAGTATAAAGTTGTTGCCATCATTTTGTTAAGTGTTTTTTCATGGTGTAGCTAATTTCTTTGTTCCATATAATTTTCTGTGCTCAACTAATTTTGTTTATGAATTGTGTTATCATTTCCTTCATTGCTATTGTTTTAGTATTTTCTTAATATTTCTGCTTGTTCTCTTTATTTTGATGCAAAGGTTTATTATTTTTCCTCGACGTGCTTTGTGATTTATAATTTTCTTCCCAAGTTTAGAACAGTGTGTTCTATCTTGTAATTTTCTTGACTTCCTCACCATTTACAAGTTCCATAACTACACATTTTTTCCTCTTTTTGGTTTGTAGTCATCTTCCTTTGCCAGTTGATATCTCTAGTTCCCTGTTTATAGTCTTGTAAAGTTATTTTACTTTGGATACTTCCATAACTGGGTTGGTTTCGGGGCTATTTCATCATGCGTATTAATCATTAATCATGTTGCTTGCTGTTGTTGGTTCTCTGTCCAAATGACTATCTTTAGAGTCTCTTGTAAGGTTAGTCTGATTTTATCAAATTCCCTTAATTTCCGCTTATCTGGAAATGTCCTAATTTCACCATCATATTTGAGGGTCACTTTTACTGGGTATATAATTTATATATTTATATATATTTTACATGGAATTTTTTTTCTTTCAGGGTTTTATGTTTGTCATCTTACTGACTTCTTGCCTCCATGGTTTCTTCTGAGAAATCAAAGCTTAGTCTTACTGGTTACCTTTTGTAGGTAACTTTTGTTTTTCCCATGCTGCTTTCAAGATTCTTTCTTTGTCTTTGTTTTTGGTGAGTTTCGTTATGATATGTCTTGGCTATTTTCTTTTGGGGTCTATCCTGTTTGGGGTTTGTTGAACTTCCTGAATGGATATATGAACTGTATAGTTCATCAAGGAAAAAATATGGGGAATTTTAAGGGCCATAATTTATGGCATAAATAGACTGTCAAGTATAACCCAACATGCACAAACAGCAAAATATAAACTAGATGATCAGAAACTTTGAAAAATTAAATTTTTATGTACTTCAAAACACTTCTCCAAAAGACTAAAAAGAGAACCTACAGATTGGGAAAATATATATATATTTAAGTAATTCACTTTACCACCCAAAGTATCTTTCTCTATAATGAAACTATATTTTTGGTTTATGCAGATACATTTAAAGAGCAACCTAAATGAACATAAGGAAGTAAATTATAATCTGAGTTTGGAAATGTTTTTAATAAGTCAGATGTACATGTGCAGTGAATTACTTAGTATGGCTCTTCTAGACATAGTTTTTGTGGTGCCCAGCAGGTGACTGGGTGGAAGTATGTAAATATGAGGTTCTTGTGGTCTACCAAGGGGATTGGATAGCTTGTTAATAAGATACATGACACGCTTGTGTGGATGGGACCACAGAAATAAGATGTATACAATCCTGGTGTCAGGATTCATCAGTTTTGTCATCCCACTAGGGTTAAAATGAGTCCTCCCACAGGCATAAAAGGGGATCTCACTGAAATCAAGAAAGAAGAGCTGGAAGTGAATTGGATCATGTCGTTGGACCTGAGATCCTTGTGCTGGACCTCTTTGGCAGAGACACAGGAGAGATAATGTCAGGAAGATGGCAACAGCATGGGCAGCCAAACTAGGACACCATCTTGAAACAGATTGGTGGACATGTTGGTCCCTAGAATGAGTAAACTGAGTGCCTTTGGGCCAGAGGCTTGCTAGAGGAGTAGGACACACCTATTTTCAGAGCTAAAAGAGCTTTGTAACCCTTGCTTGAGCAGGGCAGAGTCAAGGCCATGAGGTTGAAGACAAAAGAGAGGTGTGTCTTTGGGTATTGCCAAGGGGAGACAGTCTTGATCAAAACATTGTATCCTGAGAATTCTTCAACCTGAATTCTAAGCTGATGATTTCCTATAAGAACCCACAACCAGGAGTATTGTCTGTGAGTTCTGTGTGGCCATTGCAATGGATTGTCAAACCCAGCAGAGAAGTAAAGAGTGTTGTGGGAAACACGGTTGGTGTCAGCACTGATGAAAAAAAGTTGGAACATAGTGGCATGTCTGACACCCACCCCATAGAAATCATCTTTGGGCTGCTGATTGTGATTCTGTCTCCCTCTTGTGAATTTAGAGGAGGTCAGGGGAGAACACCACCACCATACCCTTTTTTCAATGAGCTTAGGCCAGTGTTGCTTGATTTTTTATTGAATCTTTTTATTCCTGAAAATAGAACACTCAAAAGTCTTACCTAATAAGTAACCTATTGAGCATTTGTAGAATGTATGGAAAATTAGGCTTCATATAGGGTATACTCTAAGTGTCTTATCTCTAAAGTCTGACCAGGAGCTATAGTGAAATAACAGAAAAAAAAAATTATATCTGTTACATTTTATAATAGTGTTATAGTTAATGAGGACTGAGATTCCTTATATTATTACAAGAAAATAAATCTGATATTTAAGTATTTAAGGTTAATTCTTCCCATCATATGTCTAAAACTGCCTTTTTAATTTATTTTCAATGAATTAGTTTTTTTGTGGAAATTATTTGCATTAAACTCTATTAGTCTTATATAATATATATTATACAATATATTAATATCCATGTGCCTACAAGGATGACCAATTAATTATCCAAATTTACACACCAACCACCAAAGCCAAAGATGAGGATATTGAAGATTTCTACCAACTTTGGCAGTCTGAAATTGATTGGACATACAATCAAAATTTGTTGATTATCACTGGTGACTGGAATGCAAAAGTTGGAAACAAAGAAATGTCATGAGTAGTTAGAAAATATGGCCTTGGAGATAGAAATAACACTGGAGATCACATGATAGAATTTTGCAAGATCAATAACCTATTCATTGCAAATACCTTTCTTCAACAACATAAACAATGGCTATACATATGGACTTCACCAGATGGAATACACAGAAATCAGCTTGACTACATCTGTGGCAAAAGGCGATGGAGAAGTTCAGTATCTTCGGCCAAAACAAGGCCAGGAAATGATTGTGGAGCAGATCATCAACTGCTCGTATTCATGTTCAAGTTGAAATTGAAGGCAATTAAACAAAGTCCATGAGAGCCAAAATATGACCTTGATAATATCCCCCCTGAATTCAGAGACCATTTAAATAGATTTGATGCATTGAACGCCAATGACCCAAAATAAGAGGAATTATGGAATGACATCAACAACATCATCCAAGAAGAAAGCAAGATGTCATTAGGAAGACAAGGAATGAAGAAAAGACCAAAAAATTACCAGAAGAGACTCTGAAACTTGCTCTTGAGTGGAGAGTAGCTAAAGCAAATGGAAGAAATGACAAGATATAAGAGCTAAACAGAAGATTTCAAAGAGCAGCTCGAGCAGACAAAGTCAATTACTATAATGAAACGTGCAAAGACCTGGAGTTAGAGAACCAAAAGGGAAGAGCATGCTCAGCATTTCTCAAGCTGAAAGAATTGAGGAAAAAAATTTAAGCGTTCAATTGCAATACTGAAAGATTCGATAGGCAAAATTTTGATGATACAGGAAACATCCAAAGAAGACAGAAGAAATACACAGAGTCACTGTACCAAAAAGAATTGGTTGATGTTCACCCATTTCAGAAGGTGACATATGATCAAGAGCCAATGGTATTGAAGGAAGAAGTCAAAAGTGCACTGAAAGTATTGGTGGCGAACAAGGCTCAGGAAGTGATGGAATACCCACTGAGATGTTTCAACAAACAGATGCCACACTAGAGGTACTCACTTGGCTATGCCTAGAGATTTGGAAGACAGGTACCTGGCCAATTGATGGGAAGAGATCCATATTTGTACCCATTCCAAAGAGAGGTGATCCCACAGAATGTGGAAATTATTGAACAATATCATTAATATCATATGCAAGTAAAATCTTACTGAAGATAATTCAAAAATGGTTGCAGCAGTATATTGACCGAGAACTTCCAGAAATGCAAGCTGGATTCAGAAGAGGATGTGGAACCAGGGTTATCATTGCTGATGTCAGATGGATTGTAGCTGAAAGCAAAGAATACCAGAAAGATGTTTACTTATGTTTCATTGATTATTCCAAATCATTTGATTGTGTGGATCATGACAAATTGTGGATAACATTGAGAAGAATGGGAATTCTAGAACATTTAATTGTACTCATGAGAAGGTTGTACATAGACCAAAAGGCTGTCATTTAAACAGAACAAAGGGATATTGCATGGTTCAAAATCAAGAAGGGAGTGTGCCAAGGTTGTATCCTTTCACCATACTTATTCAACTTGTATGCTGAACAAATACTCCGAGAAGCTGGATTATATGAAGAATAATGTGGTATCAAGATTGGAGGGAGACTCATTGACAACCTGCAATACAGAGATGACACAACTTTGCTTGCTGAAAGTGAAGATGACTTGAAGCATTGACTGATAAAGATTAAAGACTACAGTCTTCAGTATGGATTATTAGTTGTCAAGGACTTCATATTACTTGGTTCTAAAATCAACACTAATATAAGTAGCAGTCAAGACATCAGACGATGTATTGCAGTAGGCAAATCTGCTGCGCAAAGGACCTCTTTCAAGTGATGTGGAACACAGATGTCTACCTAAAGACTAAGGTACACCTAACCCAAACCATAGTATTTTCAATTGCTTATTATGCATGTGACAGCTGGACAATGTATAAGACAGAAGAAGAGTTGATGCTTTTGAGTTGTGGTGGTGGAGAAGAATGCTAAGAGTACCATGGTCTGCTAAAAGGACTAACAAATCTTCCTGGATGAAGTGCAGCCAGTATGCTCCTTGGAAGCAAGAATGGCTAAACTTTGTCTCACCTACTTTGATGATGTTGTCAGAAGGGACCATTCCCTGGAGAAGGATATCATGTTTTATAAAGTGGATGGTCAACGAAGAAGGGGAAGGCCCTCAATAAGATGGATAGACACAGTGGCTGCAATGATGGGCTCAGGTATAGCAAAAATCATGAGGCTGGCACAGTACAGGGCAGTGTTTTGTTCTGCTGTGCATAGGGTTGCTATAAGTCAGAAACGACTTGAAGGCACCTAACAACAACAACAGCAACATATGAGTTTTTGGCTGAGGTTTAAGAAGGAGCACTTAGACACAACAGAAAGGAATGTATTGAGGTGAATTATACTGACCTTCACTTTAGCATCAGTATATTTGTCAAAAGAGCACATTTAAAGATAATGTGCAAATGTTACCTAAGGCATTAACAAAAATATTCACATAAGTTCATAAATTGAACACATGGCCATTTAAAATCAGACAAGTCTTAGTATAAGGCAATAAGAGACAGTAATTCTAATGGTCTATGCATTTTTGTAACTGGAAATATATGGGTATAGAATGAAAGAAATTAGGAGTTAAAATAGACTTACAGAACCTGTTATTCAATGGCAGGGGGTTTGGGTTTGTTTTTTTAGTTACTGTTTGATATAATACTAATTTTCAAATTGTGGGAATTCAATCTTCACTTTGGAACAACTTGATGGGTTTTCTAAATAAGAACTTTCCTTCTTAAATATGTGATTATTGTTGTTAGGTACCATTGAATCATTTCCTACTCATATCTTCTGTGGTAGTTCGGTTTGTGTGTCAACTTGGCTAGGCCTGATTGAATGGCTGGGCAGCTGGTGGTGATTATTCCCTATGATGAGACTGGCAATCAACTCCATGGCAGGATTTACCACAAACAGCTGGGTAGCTTCCTTTGGGTATGTGGTCTGCTTCCTTTATACAAGGAGGAGCCTTTGGGAATGGTCGCTAGCCTATGGCATGCTTGGACCATGAAGCTGTGTCATTGCTCAGCAGCCTGCTATGCTCTGCTGGCCTTGGGACTTACAATGGACTTAAGCTGATGGCCTGCCGTGTGGTTTGGTAACATTGGGACTGTGACTTTTTACTTGTCAACCTTGGGGCTTCTCAGCCTCAGCAGCCTGAGGCTGTCTGAGTGAAGAAATGCCTCTAGTCCCTCAACCTTGGGTCCAGCTCTGCCTCCTGCTCCTGGCCCACTGGTTGTTGTTACGTGCCATCGAGTCAGACCCAACTCATAGAAACCCCTCCTTGGGTTGCCAAGGCAGTATCACTATGCAAGTAGATTGCCCAACTTCCATAGTGATACTGACTCGGAAACCCAAGGAAGGGTTTCTATGAGTCGGGCCTGACTCCACGGCACACAACAACAACAACCAGTGGGCCAGGAGCGGGAGGAAATTGTAAGAATAAACTCCTGTTTGTTAAGGCCATCCCATTTGTGATATATATTCCTGCTAGAGTGGCGCTAGGTAACCAGAACAGAATTACATCATCCCTATGTACAACAGAATGAAACACTGTCAGTCCTTTGCCATCATCACAACCGTTGTCATACTTGAGCCCATTGTTGCAGCCACTGTGTCAGTCTGCTCAATGAGGGTCTTCTCCTTTTTTTCTGCCCCTCCACTTTGTTGTTATTGCTGTTGTTAGAGCCATCGAGTGGTCTCCAACTCATAGCAACCCCACACACAGCAGAATGAACACTCTCCTGTACTGTGCCTGCCTCACGGTTTTTTGCCATACCTGAGCCCATCGTTGCGACCATTGTGTCTATCCATCTTGTTGAGGACCTTCCCCTTCTTTGTTGACCATCCACTTTTGGTAAAGTGATATCCTTCTCCAGGGAATGATTCCTTCTGACAACATGACCAAAGTAGGTGAGATGAAGTCTGGCCACTGTGCCTGCCTCACGGTTTTTTGCCATACCTGAGCCCATCGTTGCGGCCATTGTGTCTATCCATCTTGTTGAGGACCTTCCCCTTCTTTGTTGACCATCCACTTTTGGTAAAGTAATATCCTTCTCCAGGGAATGATTCCTTCTGACAACATGACCAAAGTAGGTGAGATGAAGTCTGGCCACTCTCGCTTCCAAGGAGCATTCTGACTGCACTTCATCAAAAACAGATTTTTTAGTCCTTTTATCAGACCATGGTACTATTAGCATTCTTCTCCAACACCACAACTCAAAAGCATCAACTCTTCTTCTGTCTTCCTTATTCATTGTCCAGCTCTCACGTGTATAAGAGGCAATTGTAAATACCATGGCTTGGGTTAGGCACACCTTAGTCTTCAAGGAGACTTCTTTGCTCTTCATCACTTGGAAGAGGTCTTTTGCAGTAGATTTGCGCAATGTAATATGACATCTGATGTCTTGACTGCTGCTTCCATTGGTGTTTATCGTAGAACCAAGTAATATTAAGTCCTTGACAAGTTCAATCTCCACTTTACCCAGCATTGTATCCTCCTCCAGGTCCTGCTCCCTTCTAACGTATGATAGACAAAGAGTGACCATTATCATTTCTAAAGAACATTCTGGCTGTACTTTCTCTCAGATAGATTTGTTCATTCTTCTCACAGTTAATGGTCTTTTCAGTATTCTTTGCCAACAGCACAATTCAAAAGCATCACTTCTTCTGTCGTCCTTATTCACTGTCCTTATTCACATATGCATATGAAGTTATTGAAAATACTATGACTTAGCACAATTTAGTCTTCAAAGTGACATCTTTGCTCTTAAATACTTTAAAGAGACCTTTGCAGCAGATTTGTCCAATATAATGTGTTATTTGATTTCTTGACTTGTGCTCCCATGGGCATTGATTGTAGATGCAAGTAAAATGAAATCTTTGACAACTTCAATCTTTATTTATCATGATGTTGCTTATTGGTCATGATCTTGGTCCAGTTGTAGGATTTTTGTTTTCTTTATGTTGAGGTGTAATCCATACTGAAGACTGAAGTCTTTGATTTTCATCAGTATGTGTTGCAAGTTGTCTTCATTTTTAGCAAGCAAGCTGGTGTCATCTGCATATCATTGTTAATGTGTCACCCTCTGATCCTGATGCCAGAATCTTCTTTATAGAATCCAGCTTTCCTGATTATTTGCTCAGTTTACAGATGGAGTAAGTATGGTAAAAGAATACAATTCTGGTGCACACTCTTTCTGATTTTAAACTATGCATTATTCCCTTGTTCTGTTTGAACACCTACCTATTGGCCCATGTAAAGATTCTTCATGAAGATAATTAAGGGTTCTGTAATTCCCCTTCAATACATTATATCACATTGGGCAAATGTGTTGCAAAAGACTTCTTTAAAGTGTTGAAGAGCAAAGATTTCACTCTAAAGACTAAGGTGGGCCTAATCTAAGCCATGATATTTTCAATCACCTCATATGCATGTGAAAGCTAGACAATGAATAAGGAAGACAGAAGAAGAGTTGATGCTTTTAATTGTGGTGTTGGTGAGGGAGACTGAAAATACCATGGTCTGCCAACAAAAATATCTATCCTGGAAGAAGTGCAGTCTGAATGTTCCTTGGAAGCAAGAACTGCCAGACTTCATCTGACTTTCTTTGGTCATATTGTCAGAAGGGACCATTCTCTGGGGAAGGATATCATACTTAGTAAAGTTTAGGGTCATTGAAAAAAGGGAAGACACTCAACAAGATGAACTGATATTGTAGCTGCAACTACAATATAGCAAATATTGTGTAGTCATATTGGATTGCTATATCAAATATAGCAAGGATTGTGAGGATGGCACACAACCAGGCAGTGTTTTGTTCCATTGCGCATAGGGTTGCTATGAGTTGGAGCACACTTGACGGCACTGAACAATAATTATTTCCATTTTTTGCAATTTTATTCATAATATGTCATGATCCACACAATCAAATGCCTTTCCATTGGCACTAAAACACAAGTAAACATCTTTCTAGTATCCTTTGCTTTCAGCCAAGGTCCATCTAACACCAGCAATGATATCCCTTGTTACACATCCTCTTCTGAATCTGGTTTAAATTTCTGGCAGTTCCTTATCAAAGTATTGCTGCAACCATTTTTAAATTAACTTCAGCAAAATTTTACTTGGGTGTGACATAAATGATATTGTTAGATAATTTCCTCATTCTGTTGGATCATATTTCTTTGGAATGGGCACAAATATGTATCTATTCAAGAGAGTTGGCCCAGTAACTCTCTTTGAAATTTCTTGGACTAAACAAGTGAGCTCCTCTAGCTCTGCATCCATTTGTTGAAAAATCTCAATGGGAATTCCATTATTTCCTGGAACTTTTTTTTTTTTTTTTGGTCAATTTCTTCAGTGTAGCTTGGACTTCTTCATTCAGTACCATTGGTTCTTGAACATATTCTACCTCCTGAAATGGTGGAACATCAACCAACTCTTTTTGGTACAGTGACTCTATGTATTCCTTCTGTCTTCTTTTTATGCTTCCTGCATTGTTCAATAATATGCCCACAGACTCCTTCAACATTGCAGCTCAAAGCTTGAATTTCTCTTTTCAGTTCTTTAAGCTTGAGAAATGTTGAGGATGTTCTTTCCATTTGATTTTCTATCTCTACTTCTTTGACATTTCATTATAATTCATTACTTTGTCTTCTCAAGTTACCTTTGAAATTTTTTGTTCAGATCTTTTACTTCATAATTTCTTCCATTGGTTTAGCTACTCTCCTTTCAAGAGCAAGTTTCAGAGTCTCTTCTGACATCCATTTTGCTCTGTATTGCTTTCTTCTTGTATGATGTTCTTAATGTCATCTCACAACTTCAATCCCTGGTGTTCAATGCATTAAATTTATTCCTTCAAACCAAAACCAAACTCACTGCCGTTGAGTAGGATCTGACTCATAGTGACCTCTCCTTGGGTTTCCAAGGCGGTATCACTACAGAAGTAGATTGCCCAAACTTTCTGAGGAGTGGCTGGTGGGCTTGAAACGCCAGCCTCTGGTTAGCAGTCAAATGTCTTAGACACTACACCACCGATGATATCAAAATTCAGGTGGAATATAATCAATGTTGTATTTTGGCTCTCATAGATTTGTTTTAAATTTCTTCTGCTTCAAGTTCAATTTGCATATAAGCAATGGATGCTCTGATCCATAGTCAGTCTCTGGCCTTGTTCTGATTAATGACACTGAGCTTCTCCATTGTCTCTTTCCACAGATGTTGTCAATTTGATTCTTGTGTATTCCATCTGGCAAGGTCCACATGTGTAGCTGTCATTTATGTTGTTTAAAGAAGGTATTTGCAATGAATAAATCATTGGCCCTGCAAAATTCTATCATGCAATCTCCAGAATCATTTCTATAACCAACACCATATTTCCAAGTACCTATGCTCCTTCTTTGCTTCCAACTTTGCATTCTAATCAACAGTAATTATCAACATGTCTTGATTGCATATTTGGTCAATTTCAGACTGCAGAAGTTGGTAAAAATCTTCATTTTCTTTGTCTTTGGCTTTAGTGGTTGATACATAAATTTGAATAGTAGTTTTATTAACTGGTCTTCCTTATAGGCATAAGATATTAACTTGTTAATGACATCATTGTACTTCACTATAGATTTTTTTTTTTTTTTAATTGTGATTTGGGTGAAGATTTAAAGAACAAATACACTTTCCATACAGCAGTTTACATATACTTTGTCTCATGACATTGACCACAGTTTACCACAATGCAACAGCTCCTCTCCCACTTCTAGTTACCTCTTCCCTGTGTCCATCCCTCCATACACTCTTGCCCCATGAGCTGTCTCCCTGTGCATAAGCAGTCCTTCTTTCTCCCATGATTGTTCTCTCCAAAGAGTGTATCTACCTGAGGTAAAAGTGCAACTCATATGCCTGTCTTTTGTTTGGCTGGAAACCATAGTTGTGGGTTCAATTCCAGCCCTGAGGGGCAGCTAGGGGCCATAGTCTCAATGGTTCCACCAGGCTCTATTGGACCAGAAAACCTGGTCCCCCTCCCTTTTTTTTAATTTTTTTCCTCCAAATGATTTTGAGTTTTATTCCACATTGTTCTCCCTCTCCATCAAGGATCTCCTACACAGATCCCCTTCCAAATGGATGACAGTGGTTGCCGGGCACCATCTAATTCTTCTGGTCTCATAGTTGTATAGGCTGCAGATCGGATGGTGTACCAGTCACTAGGACTATTTGTTTCCATGAATTTTGGTTTTCTTCATTCTTCTTTGTTCTGGATGAGGACAGACCCATCATTGCATCTAGATGGCAGCTTGCTAGCTTTTAAGATCCCAATCGCTACTCATCAAAGTAGGAGGTGGAACAATGTTTTGTATAGTATGTTATGCCAATTGAGCTTGATGTCCCCTGCAACTATGGTCCCAAGCCCACAGGTTCAACTACTCAGTCCCTCTGGGTAGCTGGCTATGACCAAACAGTGACCACAACCTTACCCCTTGTCAGCTCTACTATACATCTGGGAATTCTGATCATTCATATAAACTTATAGGACCATTGTCTGCCAACCCTATGTATGTTCTTGGATACCCTCCCCATTTCATAGACATACCTAATTGTTCAGCCTTCACTGACAACACAGTACTGTATGTGCATAAGGGTTCATCTTTGTTGTCTGTACCTCCCATGTACCTCTCTATGTCTTTCTCATGTACTTCACTATAGATCTTGAAATATTCTTTTTAGTGATAAATGTAAGCCTTTATTTTTCAATTTTTCATTGCTGGCATAATAGACCACATGATTATCTAATTCTCAATGGCCAATATAGTCCTTTTCAGATCACTAATGCTTGGAATATTGATCTTTATGCACTCCATTTCATTTTTGATGCTTCCAATTTTCCTAGATTCACACTCTGTACATTCCACATTATTATTAATAGATGTTTGTAGCTCTTTTTTCTACTTTTGAACCATGCCACATAAGCAAATGAAGAGCCAGAAAGTTTTACTTCTATCCATGTCATTAAGACTGAGTGCCTTCCAACCTGAGGGTTTCATCTTCTGGCACTATGTTAGATAATGTTTCCCTGCTATCCATAATGTATTCAGTGCCCCCCCACCCCCCCCAGAAATGACTCTGGTAATATCCTTCTCCCTAGTTTGTCTTAGTCTGGAAGCCCTGACTACCATGGGTGCCTCTGCTAGCATTTTACATATAAGTGGTATAGCTTCCAGCTTGACAACAACACACAAGACTCCACAGTATGGCAAACTGAAGGTGAATAGTGGTCCTTAAATATATCAGATACATAATAGTAACTTGTGCTTTGATTCTCCAATATTCAACTCCAGTCATTCATTGTCAACCATTGCTAGATAAGTGACATGATATGAAAAGTCCACAAAATCAATCTGAATAATGATTAAAATCTTATCATTACTGGTGAACTCTTATGTAGTCAACATGCCTACAATCCGTTATCCTTTTCTAAAATAAATATGCTTTATAAAGGATACGTGTAATAAACTCTTTACATTTCAGTGAAAATAAGGAATAAGGTGACTCCATCTGGTCATTAAAAAGCATCAGTTGGTTTGGTGGAGAAGAAGACACTCAAAGGTGGGAAAAATGTAGAAAGAAAATGAATATAATGACTTTTTTAACTAAAACTTTTACTGATTTAAGCACTTACTTTAAATTTCTTAACTGAAAAAAAAATTATATTGATAAGTTGATTTTTAATTTCATAGGTGAGGACAGAGTTCATGAATATTAAGTATTTTGTTCTTCTAATGGTAGGTAGACTGTGCAACTAAATAGAACCAGTTTACATGGGATATGAGAATCTCTTCACTTTTTCTTATTTATGGCTTCTATGTATTTAAATCCAATTGTTGTTGTGTTGTTGTTGTTATGTGCCGTTGAGTCAGCCCTGACTCATAGCGACCCCTCCTTGGGTTTCCGAGGCAGTATCACTACGGAAGTAGGATTGCCCAACCTTCCTTCCGAGGAGTGGCTAGTGGGTTTGAACCACCAGCCTTCTGGTTAGCAGTCAAGTGCCTTAGCCACTATGCTACCAGAGTTCCCGATAGTCAATTCTAAGTCCTAACTTCAGTTATAGTCTTCACTATCAGCAGCATTTTATGTTGTTGATCATATCTATTGCCTTTAAAGCATTTTTTCTCTATGGTTACTAATATAAACATATCCTTATGTCTGTTTGTTGTTTTCCTGTCATGGTGTCTCCTCCTTGTCATTATGCTTTGCTATATTCTCTTCATTCTTCCATCTAACAAGGGTTGGTGTGCCCCACAAGTAAGTCTTTATACTTTTCCTTTTCTTTAACCACCTTTTTTTCTAATATCTTATGGATTTAAATATAATTTATATGCTAATGAGATCCAAATATGTATCTTAGGAACTTGAAAACCTCTTTTCTGAACTTCAGATTGTTGTGTTTAACTACTAACCCAACCTATCCACTGAAACAACTTAATAGGTACCTTTAAATTAATATATTCAAACAGGATATGCAGTTTCTATTTCTACACCTACAACCTGCTTTCCCTATATCCTTCTTATCTTTGTATATAGCAATTTCTTTTATTTAATTCCTCAGTCAGACAACAACAGGTTCCAAAGGTCTTTTAGACTTCTCTTTATGCTTATGTTTCACATCAGAGACTTCTATGGACTCTACATTCAAAACATATTTAGAATGGGATTATTTGTCATAATTTATACAGCAACTTCCCTACTCAAAGTCACAATCATCACTGCCCTTGAGCTATTTAAATAGGTAATTTACTGTTTTTTTGTTCTTCTGTTCTTGCTCCTTATGGCTTATTTACCTCATCATAGCAATAATAATTTGTCTTATAACATGAAAGTACCCTGTAATTCTTCTGCTTAAACCTTCTGTGGGTCCTAGCCAGGGCAACAAGGGAAGAAAATATATAGGAAATAACCCTTCAGAAGGAAGAAGTAAAATTGTCATTATTGGCAGGTGACATAATTATGTACATAGCAAATTCAAGATTTAAAAAAAAAAAAAAAACTTGTTAAAATCATTCATCAAATTTAGCAAGATCTGTATAAAAGGATCCAAAGTCAATGTAGTCACATATACATAACCAATATACATGGTGTATAAGATCTAACTAAAAATACAATAATATTGTAATGTGTGTATAACAAATTTTAAAATATATTTAGAGTAGCATCTAACCATCAATAATATAGGAAAAATTGTATTAAAAGTATTTAATATTTCTATACACTGAAAAATTTACACTTAAAAAATGAAAAATATTGATAGCACCCACCAACCACTCCTAGGAAGGAAGGTTGGGCAATCTACTTTTGTAATGATACCACCTCAGAAACCCAAGGAGGGGTCACTGTGAGTTGTATCTGACTTGACAGAAGTGAGTTTTTGTTTTGTTTTGTTTTGTTTTTTTGCTCACAAAGAAATTAGAAACAAAAAGTACAAAGTATTGTACAATCCTATTCATATGAAATTCAAACATAGAAAATTTATTTTCCTTAATAGATCTCAAATTAGTAGTTACCTCTGGGGATAAAGCAGATGTTAATGCAAAAGAGAATCTTTTGAGTTGCTAGAAATGTTGTTGTATGCTTGATCTATGTGGTGATTACATGGATTTGTGTGTGTGTGTGTGTGTGTGTGTGTGTGAATAAATAGATAGATAGAAAAGCAGATAGACAGATAGATAGATAGGTAGATTGATTCATTAGTTTAATGTCATCCTTGTCACTGTTATGAATTCCTGGAAGAGAGAATTTAATTGATCTGCCTTAGCCTCTAGAAATATTCTCTTGGTTAGATGTCTACTCCCTGTCCAATCAGCTATTGTCATGGAGAGTCATTTAGTTCAAAGACTTTAGGGTTGGACCTCTGAGTGAAAGACAGTTCTCATAGAAGAGAATAAGGAAAGGAAGGCAAATATACATTGTCTACAGAGGGAGCTCTGGTAGCGTAGTGCCTAAGGTGCTTGACTGCTAACCAGAAGGCTGGTGGTTCAAACCCACCAGCCACTCCTCGGAAGGAAGATGGGGCATTCTACTTCCACAGTGATACTGCCTCGGAAACCCAAGGAGGGGTTGCTATGAGTTGGTCTGACTCAATGGCACATAACAACAACAGTAACAACAACAGAGTAAAAAATGATAACTATTGTACTCCAAATTTTCTGTTTTGACCTTTGTGTCAATATGTAGATTCTCTCAGGTGCTTGATATGCCATGAGGGCATATTCCATGAGCACAACTCATTCATCTCTAGTGATAGTGATCTTTCCCATGCTCATTAAACTGTCCAAACAAGCATGAAGAAACATTTTTTTTTTCTCTTTTAAGCAACAACTTAACAATAGTTTGAAGATGTTATAGGAGCTGGATATGCAAACTGAAGAAAACATGTGTCCTGCTCTCAAGGTGCTCACAATGTGGTAGACAGACAAGATAACACACAATTAGAGACTGGTGGCTAAAGGAAATTGAAATAGCTCTGCTCGTATCTCCAGGTGCCACTTACGGAATGGTGAAGCAAAGGAGGAGCAGTGAAGAGTGGAATCAAATCACTTATGCTTCTAAAGACTGAAATAACACTGTTACTTGGTACAAATAAGCTTTTTTTTTTTTTTTCTAGTAGTTATATTGCTTTTTGTCTTAAGAAAAAACATTTACTTTCTATCTGAAGACATAATGCTTAATTGTGTAGATAAATAGCAAAATAAGTAAATACTATTTATATTATGTTTTCATTGTGGTTATGAGCAATGTTTTTTAATTTTGTGTCTGTGCACCTGACAACATTATATTGTAGGGTATTTTCATGTTCTATAATGTTAGTAAATAGTATTTTTGTTAATTTTTTTAACAATCATAAACTTTCCTAAAGTTATATGTACAGGACAGAAATTTTTTTGAGATTAAATTGCCAATCACATGATCTGTAAAACCCCAATAGTTTAGTAGTACAAATGAGGACATAGTATTTAATAGTACACACTGGTGTTTGGTAGTAGCATGTAGTAGAGGCTGGACTATATGAAGAAGAATGTGACAGCAGGGTTGAAGGAACTCTAGTACCAACCTGTTATATGCAGATGACACAACCTTGCTTGCTAAATGTGAAGATAACTTGAAACACCTACTGATGAAGATCAAAGACTACACAGTCTTCAGTATGGATTACATTTCACTATAAAGAAAACAAAAATCCTCACAACTGGACCAAGAGGCAACATCTTGGTGAATGGAGAAAAGATGGAACTTGTCAGAGATTTCATTTTACTTGGGTGCACAATCAGTGGAAGCAATGGTCAAGAAATCAGATGTCATATTGCACTGGGAAAAGATGCTGCAAAGGATGTTTTTAAAGTGTTAAAGAGCAAAGATGTCACTTTGAAGGCTAAGGTGCCAAGCCATGGTCTTTTCAATTAACTCATATGCATGTGAAAGCTGGAAAATGAATAAGGAAGACCAAAGAAGAGTTGATGCCTTTGAATTGTGGTGTTGGCAAAGAATACTGAAAATACTGTGGACTGCCAGAAGAAAGAAAAAATCTCTCCTGGGAGAAATGTGGGCAGAATGTTCCTTAGAAGCGAGAACAGCCAGACTTCATCTCACCTACTTTAGTCATGTTGTCAGAAGAGATCAGTTCTGGGAGAAGGATATCATGCTTGGTAAAGTGGAAGATAGCGAAAAAGGGAAAGACTCCCAGTGACATGCATTGACACAGTGACTGCAGTGATAGGCTCAAGCATAGCAGGGATTATAATTATGGCCCAGGTTGGGGCAGAGCTTCATTCTGTTGTAGATAGGGTTGCTATGAGTCAGAGGAGACTTTCTTATACCTAACAACAATAGTAGCATGTAGCATTTAGTTCTATTAACAAGGATGTTATCTTATATAGTCATAATACAATTATCAGAAGCATAAAGATAACATTGGTGCATTCTACCATCTAATCTCCAAGAGATTTTAACTTTGCCAAGGGCTCTAATAATGCCATTTATAAATAACTGATGAATCATTCATTGCATTTAATTGTTAGTCTCCCTCAATCTGTAGCAGTTCCTCAATCTTTCCAGGATTTTCAGGATCTTGACATTTTGAGGATTACCCCCAGTCTGGGATTGTCTGATGGCCTCTCATGTTTACATTCAGAATCTTCATCTTGGGCAAGAGGGTTAGAGACATGATGCTGCATGTGTCTCATTGTATCCTATCAGGTGGTGCATCATTTCAATTTGTCCTATTATCGATAATGTTCACTTGGGTTACTTGTTTAAGGTGGTTTCTGTGAAGATCTCAATTATAAAGCTTCTCTTTTTCCCTTTGAAATTAATAAGTATTATGTTGAGAATTGCTCTGAAATCTATGTAAATATTCTTTTCCTTTTCAATTTTTTATTTATTTCATTATTTTTCCCCATAATATATGGATTCATGGCCTCCTATTTTATTCAATGAAATATAATATACTGCTCTCATCACCTATTTTGATGTCCAGATTGTTGCACAATTTGGTAGATGTGAACCTATCTTGGCATGTTTCTTTTTAATTATTTTCTTATTTTCTAGAGCAAAAATAAAGAACTCTGTGGTGTAGGGGTTAATATTTTTGACTGCTAACCAAAAGAATGAACACTTAAACCCATCAGATGCTCCATGGAAGAGAGTTGAGGCCATCTGCTTCCATAAAGATTTACAACCTTGGAAATCTTATGGGGGTCATTATGAGTTGGAATTGACACAATGGCTGTGACTTTTTTTCAGAGCAAAGATAATGTTCAAAGCCCGTCTTGTAATTTCACTGCCTTAAGCCTGGGATAAGTCATTTCTTTAAGGAACTCTTGTTCTTTTATTTGATCAGCCCCTTTGTATGTATCTAACTTCCCGTCTCTGCTTCTATTTCCTTTCCTGCAAGGTTACTATCCTCTCCCAATTCAAGCTCTGATTCTCTATGTCTGGATGCTCCCCTACTCAGTGGTATGGACTTCCTCTTCATCCTACTTGAATTGCAAGTCCCCTGACATACTACTTGACCTGTGACACTTCCAGCCATGCTGCCATTTCTGAAGGGATACCATCCTCACTCTCCCTCTGCCTCTCTGCTCTAGACTACTAAAACAACAAACAATCCAATTAAAAAATGTGCAGAAGAGATGAATAACCCTTCACCAAGGAGGACATTCAGGTGGCCAGCAAATATGTGAAGAGATTCTCAAGATCATTGGCCATCAGAGAGATGCAAATCAAAATACAATGAGACCATTTTACCCCAGCACTGATGGTAAGGTTCAATGAAACAGAAAATAACAAATGCTGGCGGGGATGTGGAGAGATTGGGACTCTCATACACTGTTGGTGGGACTGTAAAGTCATACAACCATTGTGGAAAGTAGTTGGTGATTCCTTAGAAAGCTGGAATTGGAGATACCATTTGACCCAGCAATCCCATTACTCGATATATATATCCTAGCAAGATGAGAGCCAGGACAGGGACAGATATATGCACACTTGTGTTTATTGTAGCACTGTTTACAGTAGCAAAAAAATGGAAACTATCTATGTGCCCATCAGCGGAAGAGTGGATGACCAAACTATGGTACATACACACAATGGAATGCTATGCAGCACTAAAGAATAATGTAGAGTCTGCAAAATCCCGCATAGTATGGAAGAACTTGGAGGACATTATGCTGAGTGAAATGTCAATCACAGAAGCACAAATTTAGTATTAGTTCTTTGTTTTGGCGGGTCAAGGAATGGTTTATATATGGAGAAAAACTTTCTTTGTTGGTTGCCAGGGGCGTTAGGGGAGGGGAAGGAACACTGAAAAAAAAAAAAAGAATGCTTTGACCCATATCACTTTAGTTTTGTGTACTTCACTGTATATAAATTATGTTTCAATACAATGTGCTAAAAAAAAAAAAAAAAAAATTCAAAATGGCTGTGCCCTTGGTTACTTTAAATATCCCAAATGGCTGCCACTGCTTTTAACCATTCAAAATGACCATGCTTTGGTCACTTTAAATATCCAAAATGGCCTCTGCTTATAAACAATCAAAATGGCTGCACCCTCCAGATAGTCGAAAGTCGACAGCTCATGTCATCTCTCTCCTTATTGTTTCCCTTCCTAGTCAAAGGCCACCACTGCAGTTGTCCCTGTAGCCCTTGGTGATCAAAGCTGATATTTAGGTCAATTCTCAGGTCCCAACACCACTTGGAAATATTCATGTTGTTGGTCCTCTCAGAGTAGTTGACAGTCCATTGCTCCAACCATCTCCATACTCACTGTTTTCATTCAGATTTTTCCACTAGTTGGTGCCTAATCCACTTATGTATTTTTCCTTTCAAGGCTTAGGGCTCCAGGATTATCATCTGTTTCTCTATCAATTGGTTTCTCTTTTCTTTGTTGAAGTGGATCTGGGTAGCTTGTCTGCCTATTCCTCTACCTTACCAGAAGTCCAAAGGAGTAATTTGTCACTCAAAATGAGGATAGCATAGATCTGGCCACTACAATATTGTGGTAATCCAGGAAACTATGTCAATCCTTATTAATTATAATTTCTAAGTGGGTTGTGGTGAGCTCAGTCTGAAGGGAAATATTTATTTAATGGACAAGACATTGTAATGGGTAAGAGCTGTTTGTAATGGAGATACCCAAATATACAGGGAGTAGAAACATAAGTGTGGTGGATAGTAAAAAAAAAGTAGTCCAATTAGCAGATGGGGACACAGGTCAGCATACTGCACAGTCCTTCTATGAATATTTCTATTTATATATCTCTATGTATGTATTATAATGATGAAAAAGGCTGGAAAAAAGTTAGGCAAGGCATCTTGAAGCTTTTTTTTTTCCTTCCTCCTTTTCTCCTTTCTCCCCTGCCTTATCCAATAGAAGAACCACATTGAGCCAAACACAACACCTACTCATCAAAACTCTAAATCTCCTTCACAGTGAACAGAGACCTGCATCACATTACCCACAGTGATTCCATCAACACAAAGAAAACTTCCGAGCAATCCAGCACACTTGAATTAATAAACAAATAATAATAATAACAATAATAATAATACATTCCACCTTTGGAAAAAGTATTTAAACATAAAATAAAGGCAAAACAAATCAATACATCACTAACAGTTAAAGATAATAACTTCAAAATACCTGGGAAACAAGAGGCAACCTCAAATCAAGCAAACAAAACAAAACAAGAAAAATAGGACAAGACAATAGAAATAATTTCCCAAACAAAAATCTCATTAAACATGGAGGAAGAGGAGGCAATAGAATTATCCAAGAAGGAATTTGAAAGATATGGATGATATGAAAAGAAACAACATATGCCTCATTGGAAGACCAGAATAAGAAGAGGTGGTGCTGGGGGAAACACTGCAAAAATTGTGGAAGACTTGCTAACAGAAAATTTCCACCATATCATGAAGGAAGAAAAGATATTTGTCCAAGAAGCACAACGAACCCCATACAGGATAGATACCAATAGAGAGGTCACCAAGACCTATCATAATCAAACTCTTCAAGGACAAAGAAAGAATCTTGTGAGTAGCCTGGGAAAAAAAAAGAAATGCCACCTACAATGGGCAAGAGTTAGGCTGAGTTCTGATTACTCAGCAGAAACCATCCTGGCAAGAAGGCAATGGGATGGTATTTATAAAACACTGAAGGAAAAGAACTTCCAACTAAGAATTCTATATCCAGCCAAATTGTCCATCAAATATGAGGGTGAAATCAAGACATTCTCAGACAAACAGAAATTAAGGGATTTTGTGAAAACCAGACCAACCCTACAAGAAATACTTAAGGAAGTCCTTCCAGTAAGGAACCCACAACAGAGAACAACAAATTAAAACCAGGATACGTGGCATCAGCATTCAAACCAAATCAGAAACAGATGTTAAAAATAAGCCTATAAAACACTGCATGCAAACAAACAAACAAACAAAAAAAGAACTCAAGCTTCACATGACACCGGCAACAAAGCAAATAGAGGGAATAAATGTTCTAGGTACAAAACTTCCAAATTGAGAGGAAAATGCCTTATAGAACATTCTGTTCCCAAAGTATAGAGACAATAATTCACTCCAAGGTAACCACAGAGAAAATTAACAATTCCACTTAGCAAATCCAGAAAATAGGAAAACATACAGGCTTAGTAAGTACAAAACCAACAATAAAGAAGAAAAGAGAGGAAACACTTGACAACAAAATGAATTCAGCACAGAAAAGTATTTGGGCCAAGGAGATCTCCAACAACATGACAGAAAACAAAATAGAACAGCAGCAATCAATTCATACCTATCACTAATTACACTCAATGTGAATGGACTAAATGCATCAGTCAAGAGACAGAGAGTGGCAGACTGGATAAGAAAAGAAGTCCCATTGATATGCTGCCTACAGGAAACCCACCTTAGCCACAAAGATTAAAAAAAAAAAAAAATTAAAAGTTAAGAGGTGGAAAAAAATACACCAAGCAAATGGTCACCAAAAAAAACAAAACAACAAAAAAACACTAGGAGTGGCAATATTAATTTCTGGTAAAATATGCTTAAAGGTGAACAAAAAAATAAGAAACATAGAAGGACACTATATGAAGCTGAAAGGGTCAATTGACTATAAGACATTACTATAATAAATATCTATGTACCCAATGAAAATGCTATGAATGAAGCAAATACTAATTGAATTGAAAGGGAAAATAGACAACTCTACAATAGTAGTAGGAGACTTTAACACATCACTTTCAAGGAGGGACAGAGCAACTAAAAAAACTCAACAAAAATACAGAACTCAACAACGCAATCAACCAACTCGATCTCAAAGACATACACCGAGCATTCCACCCAACAGAAGCACAATTCACATTCTTCAGTTCACATGGATCATTCTTCAGAAAGATCATACATTAGGACATAAAACAAGCCTCAATAAATTCAAAAACATCTACAGAGCATCTTCTCAGATCATAATGTTATAAAATTAGAAATCAATAATAGGAAGCTCAAGGAAAAAACATCAAACATGTGGAGGTTGAATATACACTGCTCAAAAACTACTAGATAATAGAAGAAAAAAGAGTGAAATTAAAAAATTCCTAGAAAAAAAGAGAGAACAAAGATACATCTTACCAAAACCAATGGGACACAGTGAAAGCAGTACTCAGCAGTAAATTTATAGCAATAAATGTACACATTACAAAGAGGACAGAAACAAAATCAATATGCTAATTCAACAACTCCAATGATTAGAAAAAAAATCAACAAAACAAACCTTCAGTATCCAGAAGTAAGGAAATAATAAAGATCAAAGCAGAAAAAAACAAAACAGAAAACCAGCACTGAAACAAACAAACAAACAAAACAGATGGAGAAAATCAGCAAAACAAGAAGCTGGTTCTTTGGAAAGATTAACAAAATTGACAAACCATTGTCAAATCTAACAAAAGAAAAGAAAGAGAAGATGCAAATAATAAAAAATAAACAAAAAGGGTGACATCACAACAGAATCAACTGAAATAAAAAAAGATACTGACAGAATATTATGAAGAATACTATGAAGAACTCTAACAGATTTGAGAACCTAGAAGACATGGACAAATTTCTGGAATCACAAGACCTACCTAAACTGCCCCACTTGGAGATAGAATACTTGAACAGATCTATAAAAATGAAAGACATTGAATAGGTCATAAAAACTTCCCACAAGAAAAGTCCTGGCCCTGATGTTTTCACTGGAGAATTTTACCAAACATTCAGGGAAGAGTTGACAGCTATACTACTCAAGGTAGCCCAGAACATAGAAAAAGATGAAATACTCCCAAACACATTTTATGAAGCAAGCATAACACTAATACCAAAACCAGGGAAAGACACCACTAAAAAGGAAAAGTACAAACCAATATCCCTCAAGAATATAGGTTCAAAAATCTTCAACAAAATCTTAGCCAACAGAATCCAACAACATATCAAAAAAATAATACATCCTGAGCAAGTAGGATTCATACCAGGTATGCAAGGATGGTTGAACATCAGAAAAACAATCAATGTAATCCACTACATAAACAAAACAAAAGAAAGGGACCATATGACCATATGAATCAACACAGAAAAGGCATTTGATAAAATCCAGCACTTGTTCCTGTTCAGAACTCTCACCAAAATAGGGGTAGAAGGAAAATTCCTCAACATAATAAGGGCATGTATGCAAAGCCAATGGCCAACATTATTGTTAACAGAGAAAGACTCAAAGCATTCTCGTTATGAACGGGAACCAGACAAGGATGCCCTTTACCACCATTCTTATTTAACATTGTTTTGAAAGGCCTAGCCAGGGCAATAAGTCAAGAAAGAGAAATAAAAAGCATCCAAATTGGCAAAGAGGAAGTAAAGCTTTCTCTTATTTGTGGATGACATGATCCCATACATAGAAAACCAAAGACTCAGCAAAAACAAAACAAAACAAAACAAAACAAAAAAAACTATTGGAACTAATAGAGAGGTTCAGCAAAGTGGCAGGATACAAAGTCAACATATAAAAATCAATTGGGTTCCTCTACATTGACAAAGAGATCTCTGAAAAGAAATAAGGGAAACAATACCATTTACAATAGCCACCAAAAATTTAATTTTTTTTTAATCTTTATTTTTAGGAATACATCTTACCAGAGACACAAAAGACCTATACAAAGAAAACTATAAAGCACTACTACAAGAAACTACAAGAGACATACATAAATGGAAGAACCTGCCTTGTTCACAGACAGGAAGACTGAATATTGTGAAAATGTCAATACTACCAAAAGCAATGTACACATTTAATGCAATCTTGATCCAGATATTGACCTAATTTTTAAGGATATGGAAAAACTAATTACTAACTTCATATGGAAAGAAAGAGAACTTGCATAAGCAAAGCACTACCAAAGAAGAACAAAGTAGGAGGTCTCACACTCCAGGATCTCAAAACCTACTACACAGCCACAGGAGTCAAATCATCATCATGGTATTGGTACAATGCTAGACAGATAGACCAATGGAACAGAATTGAAAACCCAGAGACTGACCTATTCATCTATGGACAGCTGGTCTTTGACAAAGGTCCAAAATGCATTAAATGGGGAAGAGATAGCCTCTTTAACAAACAGTGCTGGCAAAACTGGATATCCTATCGCAGATAAATGAAACAAGATCCATACCTCACCTCATATAAAAAAACAAACTCAAGTTAGATCAAAGATTTAAATATAAAACCCCAAACTATAAAGTTCATCAAAGATAAAATAGGGGCAAATCTAGGGGCCCTAATTTATGGCATAAATAGACTATCAAACATAACCCAGAATGCATAGGAGGTGGAAGAGAAGCTAGATGACTGGGACCTTTTAAAAATTAAATACTTATGTGCATCGAAAGACTTAATGAAAAGGGTAAAAAGAGAACTACAGGTTGGGAGAAAATATTCGCCTATAATATATCTAACAAAGGATTTATCTCCAAAATTTGTAGAAAACTTCAATACTTTAGTGTGTTGTTGAAGACAAACAATTGTATTCAGAAATGGGCAAGGGACATGAACAGACACATCACTAAATAAAATATATTGGTGGACAACAAACGCATGAGGAATTGCTCATGACCATTAGCCATTAGAGACATGCAAATCAAAACAACAATGAGATATCATCTCATCCCAGCAATAATAGCAAAGTTCAATAGGACAGAAAATAACAAATGCTGGGAAAGTTGCAGAGAGATTGTAATTCTCAAACACTGCTGGTGAGAATATAAAATGGTACAACCATTGTGGCAAATGGTATGAATTTTCCTTGAAGAGCTACAAATAGAAGTACCATTTGAACCAGCAATTCCATTCCTAGAAATATATCCTAAAGAGATGAGAACCAGGACACGAACAGACATATGCACACCCATGTTCATTGCAGCATGATTCACTATAGGAAAGAGGTGGAAACAACCTAAATGCCCACCAACAGATGAGTGGATAACCAAATTATGGTACATTCACACAATAAAATACTATGATACATTAAAGAACAATGAAGAATACACAAATCATCTCACAATGTGGATGAACTTGGAGGATATTATGCTGAGTGAAATAAGTCAGTCACAGAAGAACAAATAGCATATGAGCCCGTTACTATAAAAAGTCAAGGAAGAGTTTGCTTAGGGAAGGGAATTCACATTGTAGGCTACTGGGGATAGGAGGGAAGAGGAGGGGATAATTTCAGACTAGTTGGGGGCTACATGTTGAGTTGGGTAAGGGGAAGGATGGTGTGGAAAGAATCTGTGACCAGCATGATAACATTGGGGAAAGGGAGGACACCAAATTGTGCACATAAGACATAGATGACAGAAACTAATACCAGTATATCCACAATACTGCATTACCATTAACACCAAAAACCAGGCTACAGATAAACAGAGAGACAACAGAGAAGATCAGATGGAGGTCAGTGAACCAGAATATTTTCTAGACCAATGATATTCAGCTGAGGCTAATCTTACACAGATACTAGTGATACAAAACACTCCCAATCATTGCAGAAGCAACAGAAGACAGACTTAGAGCAATCCCTCATAGACAGCCAGACACTGTCGGAGAGAGATCCACCAGATCTGCCAACTAAGGATCTTACTATTATTGAACATCAGACTCAATTGGCACAACAAAATGCATAAAAATCTTGTTCCACAACCTACTTTTTTGATTAGCAACTGGGGTTTAAAAACTTTTGAGTGGCCATCTAAGATGCAGCTAATGGTCTCCTATCATTGCAAGCAAAGAGTGAAGAAAACCAAGGACATTTGGAAACAATCAGCCCTAGGACATGCTGGACCTCAAGACCTGAAGAACTAGATGGTGCCTGGCTACCAATGCCAACTGCTTGGGAAAGGATAAAAACTGGAGACACTGGATAAGGTGGGAGGAAAAATGTGGAAAAAAATCTGACAGCACAAAAACAACCAAATTACTGGTTGGATGGATTCTGGTATGATCCCCAGACTGTGGCCCTGGGATAAACCCTGAGATAAAACTCACTCTCAAGGACTGACTCACAGCCTAACAGTAAGTAAGACTTAAAGGCAGAACACTCAACACAGGGTGATGCACCCACCTACTTGACTGAGATACATCCCTTGGAGCAATTGGCCATGTGGCACCAGGGGGGCAACAGTCACATGGAGGAAAAGCTGGACAGACAGGAGTGCACAACTAAGAAGGGCATGGGGGGTGGGTTACTGGGAAGGGAGAGGAGGAGAGTTGGTGAGAGCTGGGAGTGGTAATTGGGGAGTGAAACCAAATGTGCACAAAATGTTGAATGTAAAACCAATTTAGCTCTGCAAATTTGTACCTAAAGCACAATAAAATAAATAAATACATAAAATTAATGAAAGATTAATTACCACCACTGTTTATCATTTTGTCATGTTGTGGTGGTTTGATTTTTGCTGTGAGGCTGGAGGCTATGCCACCAGTATTTCAAACACCAGCAGGGTCACCCATGTTGGGTAGGTTTCAGCAGAGCTTCCAGACTGAGGCTCTGAAGGAGGAAGGGGCCATCCACTTCTCAAAGAATTGGCCAGTGAAAACCTTATGAATAGAGGTGAAACACTGTCTGATATACTACTGGAAAACTTTATTAATAACCCTGAAACATTGTCAAATATAGTGCTGTAATATGAGCTCCTCAAGTTGGAAGGGACTCAAAATACTACTGGGGAAGACCTGCCTCATTGGAGTAGAGTTGACCATAATGATGTGGATAGAATAAAACTTTCAGGACTGCTATTTGCTGATGTGGCACAACACAAAATGTGAAGAAACAATTGCAAACATTCACTAAAAATCAGAGCATGGAATGTAAAAAACATGAAGCTAGGAAAATTGAAAGTTTTCAAAAATGGAATTAAATACATAAAGATTTATATCCTAGGCATTTGTGAGCTGAAATGGACTGGTTTTGGCCACTTTGAATTAGACTTCCATAAGATCTACTATGCTGGCAATGACAAACTGAAGACAACAAGTATGGCATTCATCATCACAAAGAATGTATCAAGATCTATCCTGAAGAACAATGCTGTCAGGGATAGGATAATATACATATGCCTACAAGGAAGACCCATTAATACTAATATTATTCAAATTTATGCACCAATCACCAAAGCCAAAGATGAGGAAATTGAAGATTTTTACCAACTTCTGCAGTCTGAAATCAACCAAACATGCAATCAAGGTGTGCTGATTATTACTGGTGATTGGAATGCAAAAGCTGGAAATAAAGAAAAATCACCAGTATTTGGAAAATATGGCATTGGTGATAGGAATAATGCTTGAAATTGCATGATAGAATTTTGTAAGACCAATTCATTGCAAATATCTTTTGTCAACAATACAAATGGCAGCTATACATGTGGACTTTACCAGATGGAGTATACAGGAATCAGATTGACTATATCTGTGGAAAAAGGTGATGGAGGAGGTTAATATATGCAGCCAAAACAAGGCCCAGAGCTGACTGTGGAACAAACTATCAACTGCTCATATACAAGTTCATATTGAACCTGAAGATAATTAAGACAAGTCAATGAGAGCCAAAATATGACCTTGATTATATTCCTCCTGAATTTAGAGGCCATCTAAAGATTAGACTTGATTCTTTGAACACCAGTGACCAAAATCAGAGGAATTATGGGATGACACCAAGAACATCATCCATGAAGAAAAGAAAAGGTTATTAAAAATATGGGGATGGAAGAAAAAAACAAAATGAATGTCAGAAGAGATTCTGAAACTTGCCCTTGAATGGAAAGTAGCTAAAGCAAATGGAAGAGTGAGAGGAAAAATTTGGAACAAAATTCAAAAACACATTAACAACTGAAATTACTGGTTGGATGGAGTCTGGTGGGATTCCTAAGACTATGACCCTGAGATACACTTTGGGTCTGGGATAGGACTCATTCCCAAAACTGGCTCTCATCCCAATAGTAGAAAGACTTACACGCAGAACACCCAACTCAGGGTGATGCGCCCACCTACTTAATGGAGATTCAGCCTTTGGAGGAATCGACCATGGGGCACCAGAGGGGTACGATTCACATAAAGGGAAAGCTGGAGGGCACATGGATGGGGGGGTCACAGGGAAGGGAGAGGATGAAAGTGGGTGAGGTTGGGGATGGTAATCAGGGAGTGAAACCAAAGGTACACAAACTGTTGAATGTAAAAGAAATCCTGCTCTGTAATTTGCACCCAAACACACTAAAAAAAATAAATAAATAAAATAAAAATAAATAAATAAAGCAAATGGAAGAAATGACATGATACGAGCTGAAAAGAAGATTTTAAAGAGCAGCTCAAGAAAACGAAGTCAATTATTATGAGGAAATGTGCAAAGACCTGGAATTAGAAAACCAAAGGGGAAAAATATGCTCAGCATTTCCCAAGCTGAAAGAACTGAAGAAAAAATTCAAGCTTCAAGTTGCAATATTGAAAGGTTCTTTGGACAAACTATTGAATGATGCAGGAAACATCAAAAGAAGATGGAAGGAATACACTAGAGTCACTGTACCAAGAAGAACTGGTCCATCTTCATCCATTTCAAGAGGTGGCATATGGTGAAGAACCAATGATATTAAAGGAAGAAGTCAAAGCTGCTTTGAAGGAATTGGCAAAGAACATGGCTCCAGGAATGGATGGAATATTCACTGAGCTGTTTCAACAAACAGATGCTACACTGGAGGCACTCACTCAGCTATGCCAAGAAATTTGGAAGACAGCTACCTGGAAAATTGACTGTAAGAGATCCATATTTGTACCCATTCCAAAGGAAGGTGATACTACAGAGTATGGAAATTATTGAATAAATCATTAAAATCCATGCAAGTAATATCTTGCTGAAGATAATTCTAAAAGAGTTGCAGCAGCATATTGAAAGGGAACTTCCAGACCTGCAAGCGGGATTCTGAATAGGTCGTGGAAAGAGGGATATCATTGTTGATGTCAGATGGATCTTGGTTGAAAGCTAAGAATACCAGAAAGATGTTTGCTTGTGTTTTATTGACTCTGCAAAAGCATTCAATTGTGAAGATCATAACAAATTATGGATAACATTGAGAAGAATGGGAATTCCAGAATACTTAATTGTACTCATGAGGAACCTACATAGACCAGGAGGCTGTCATTCAAACAGAACAAGGGGATACTGCATGGTTTAAAATCAGGAAAGGAATGTGTCAGGGTTGTATCCTTTCACCATACTTACTCAATCTGTACGATGAGCAAATAATCTGAGAAGCTGGACTATATGAAGGAGTGTGACATCAGGATTGGAGGAAGTCTCACTAACAACCTGTCATATGCAGGCAACATAACTTTGCTTGCTGAAAGTGAAGATGACTTGAGGCACTTACAGATGAAGATTAAAGACTACACTCTGCAGTATGGATTACATCTGAACATAAAAGAAAATGAAAATTCCCCAACTGGGCAAATACGCATTATCATGATAAATGAGGAAAAGTTTGAAGTTGTCAAATATTTCATATTATTTTGTTCCACTATCAACACAAATGGAAGCAGCAGTCAAGAAATCAAACTAAGTTTTGCACTGTACAAATCTGCTGCAAAAGACCTCTTTAAAGTGCTGAAAAGGAAAGATGCCTCTTTGAAGACTAATGTCTGCTTAACCCAATCCATGGTATTTTTAATCATCTCATATGCATGTGAAAGTTGGACAATGAATAAGAAAGACCGAAGAAGAGTTGATGCTTTTGAGTTGTGTTGGCGAAGAATGCTGAAAGCACCATGGACTGGCAGAAGATCTAACAAATCTGTCCTTGAAGAAGTATAGTCCCAGTGCTCCTTGGAAGCCAGAATGGCCAGACTGGTCTCACCTACTTTGGTCATGTTGTCAGAAGGGACTATTCTCTGGAGAAGGAAATCATGCTTGGTAAAGTGGAGGATCAATGAAAAAGGGGAAGGCCCTCAACGAGATAGATTGACACAGTGACTGAAATGATAGGCTCAGGTATAGCAAGGATTGTGAAGCTGGCACAGGACCAGGCAGTGTTTTGTTCTGTTGGTACATAGGGTCGCTATGAGTGGAGATGACTTGACAGCACATAACAACAACAACAAAAACAACATGATTAATTGAAAATTCTTAAGTGGGAAATATTTTACTTACTACAGATATTTTAAATAGCTGTAAGGAAAAGACTGAATATATTTTATTTATAAATGCAATTTACAAGACTTAAGAAATTCAATATATTAAGCTGTAAAATTTCCTTAAATATTATTTTTAGAATTTTCTAGAATGAAACAGAACAGAAATTTGTAAATTAAACAAAAAAAGATTAAGAAGACACACTTGATTTGGGAAGATGGAATAATGTGCTTTCCCTTTTATATCACATTAATTACAATGAATAATCCTGTCCCTTATATATACACCAAACATCAAAAGTCTATGAAAGATGGAGAGACAAAAGTAAACAGTCTAGGAATTTCAGGGCCCAATGAACAATGTGGTGGTTTTCTTCTTCCCTCACATTATAGAGTTATAGATGAGGAACCTGGCAAGATGGAAACACTAACAGGTTCAGCTCACAAAAACTCTGCTAAAAGCCTGCTTTTTCCAGTCAAAGATTAGGAAAGAGACAGTGTAGAAAGAGAGAAAACATTTAGACAATAAAAACTCTGCCATAACTAAGTACCACAGTAAAAAAAAAAAAAAAAGAAGGAAAAAAAAGGTTGCCCCATTTTCATTCACACTAGCAAAGGCAAGTGGAGCCTTTAGACTTTCATACTTGTAAAGCTATAACATATACTATGACACCCTTCCCAGGATGGTATCAGGGAAGATCAAGTTAGAAACTCACTGGTAATGAGCCAATTCTCACAAAGTGTTGTCAATGAAGAGCAAGTGGGAAGTCTTTATTTCTACCTCTGCCAGGTAGTAATGAGACACTCTTCATTCTCCCCATTGTGTGGTGATATGAGTAGCAGTATAGAGAACAATCAGAACTTCACTATTAGCCAATGGCAATGAGGCCACTCCCACTGTGATGTCATGGAGACCACATAGAAGCAAGAACCTCCATTCACTCCAGCAGTAACAAGTTCCCCACCCTTCCACCCCGCCTCTTGGGTATCAATGAAGTTCATGTTGGGGAACCTGGATTTCTATCTTTACTAGGAGTAATGAGACTTTACTTCTCATGCCAAAGCAGTGTTAGAGCAGAAGTCTGAAATAAGACCAAACAACTTTATAACAGTATGTAAGTATCCAGATTTTAAACAAAATAATTTACCATGCAACAAAACATTAAATCTCAAACTCAATGAAAAGGAGATAACCTATAGATGCCAAAACTTTGATGACAGATGTTAGAATTATTTGACAAATATATTAAAGAAACCGTGACGAAATTGCCTCAACAAGCAATTTTAAACATGAGACACATGAAATAACGGTAAGATTCAGCAAAAACAACAGAAGTTCTAACAGTCAGGAAATCAAACCACATAATCACACTGGGCAAATCTGCTGCAAAAGATCTCTTTAAAGTGTTAAAGAGTAAAGATTTCACCTTGAAGACTAAGGTGGGCCTGAACCCAGACAGAGTATTTTCAATGACCTCATATGCATATAAAACCTGGACAATGAATAAAGAAGACTGAAGAATTGATGCCTTTGAATTGAGTTGGCAAAGATTATTGAAAGAACTATGGACTACCAGAAGAACAAACAAATCTGTCCTAGAAGAAGTACAACTGGAATACTCCTTAGAAGTGAGAATGACCAGACTTCATTTCATGTACTTTGGCCATGTTGTCTGAAGAGACCAGTTCCTGGAAAAGGATATCATGCTTGGTAAAAGAGCAGGTCAGTAAAAAAGGGTTAAACCCTCAATGAAGTGACTAAACATAGTAGCTCAGGGATGGACTCAAACATAGCAACGATTGTGAGGATGATGCAGAACTGGCAGTGCTTTGTTCTGTTGTGCACATGTCTATGAGTCAGAACCAACTTGACAACACCTAAAAACAACAACAGCAAAGAAAAGGAAATACAAAAAATAATCAGCAAGAAAGTTTAGAATTGAAAAATACAATTACAGAAAAACAAAGCAAAAATAACAGTAAATGGAATCAACAGCAAAGGAGGAGATCAAGGAAAGAAGCGTCAATCCAGAATCTTATAACCAGCAAAAATATCTTCCATCTTAAGGGGAAATTAAAACACTCTTAGATGAAGAAAAACTGATAGAATTTGTAGGTGGTAGACCTACTCTAATAAAGGGCTAAAAGAAGTTCTATAAACAGAAAGAACACTAAGAAGGAAGAATCTTGGAGTATCAGGAAGAAAGAAAATACAAATTAAATAAAAATATAGGTAAATGCAAGAGACAATCCTTCCCATTTTAGATATTCTAAGAAACATTTGACGATTATAGCCAAAATTATAACACTCTGATGAGGTTCTAGATGTTTTTGGGAATATTTAGGATGTTCATATTCTAGTGGAAGACATTAAAAGAATGTAAAAGGAAATAAGGTTTCTATATCTAGCGCTAACTAGTGAAACAGCAACAGTAGGCTATGATGTATGTCTATATAGTGTAATACATAAAGTAGCCACTAACATATTTATACAAAAAAATACAATAAAAAAACATTAAAGATGAACCAAAATGAATTTCTAAAATATGTTTTTTAAAAAAGTTTCAAAGCAAAAAGAAACAAAAACAGAAAAAATGAAATAAAATGGGTGGCTTAAGCTTCAGCAATATAATTATATTAAATAGATAGCGATATTATGTTAATGGTGGTTGTGATAGTTGGAGTTGTGTGTCAACTTGGCTGGTGGTATAAGCAGTGGTTGGAGCAGTTGTGACATGGTTTATTTCCATGATGAAATCAGATGTATATGTTTTGAGCAGCCAATCTATTGAAAAGCAGTTTCCCTAGGGTACGGCCTGCTTCCAATTAATTTATGGACATCCTGGAAAATGGGACACTTTTGGGTGGATCGGGATCTGGTTGTGCTACTTACAACTGTCTATGAGCGAACAATCCACCATTTGGCCTGGTGATCTTGGATTCATCATTCGTTGGAGTTAACAGCCGGTATGCTGCTTGCCAACCTAGCCTGTCAGCCCCTGCAGCTGTGTGAGTCGGGAAAAGTCTCCAGCTTGTCGTTTCATCCAAGGACTTACCTGCTTCTGTAAGTGTCTGAGCTATTTTCCTGAGATTTTTTTTTTTTTTTCCTTCTTTCTCTCTCTTTAAAAGTTTTACTGGTTTTGCTTCTCTAGAGAACGCAGTCTAACACATTTGGTGCTGAAAGTGGTTCTAGAGAGAGAAAATCAAGCATGGGCTTGCTAAATTGGTTGTCACCATTTCTGTTTTGGTTCTCCAATTTGATTAATCGTAAAGGCACTGATGACTCTGCCTCCATTAGTAAAGAGAACCCTGGTAATCCGTGGCTTGAGGTGGCAACATTAGTATGCAAAATAGCACCACCAATAGATCAAGTATTTTTGAGAAGTGAGGCTCTGGGTGATCGCATATTTGATACTTTTCTGCAATTTTGTCAGCATGAGGAGTATAAGGAAGCTGGTTGGTTGGTCCTACTTAGGCGAGACAAAGTGGTGAAAGAGTGACATTAATTCAGGGATTCTGAGTCACAGCTCAAGTGCTGCATAAAAGACCTCAGTGTTTTCAGTTGTGCTCTGTGGTGGTTATGTTTTTGTGTCAACTTGGCTTGGCCTGGTTGGGTGGCTCGGCAGCTGGTGGTAGTTATTCCCCTTGATGAGACTGTCAATCAACTCCATGGTGGGATCTACCACAAGCAGCTGAGTCGCTGACTTTGGGATGTGGTCTGCTTCCTGTATTTAAGGAGAAGCCTTGAGAATGGTCTCTAGCCTATGGCATGCTTGGACCCTGCATGTAGTCGTGTTATGCATGTAGCCTGCTATGCTCTGCTGACCTTGGGACATACAATGGACTCAAGTTAATGGCCTGCTGTGCGGTTTGGTAACATCAGGACTGTGCCTTTTTACTTGTCAACCCTGGGGCTTCTCAGCCTCAGCAGCCTGTAGCTGTCTGAATGAAGAAATGCCTCTAGCTCCAGTGGGCTGGGAGAAGGAGGCAGAGCTGGACCCCAAGGTTGAGGGGCTTTCACCCAACCCCTAGAGCCTGGCACTTTGAACTTGGACTTAAAGCCTCCAAATTGTAAGAATAAAGTTTTGTTTGCTAAGGCCTTCCCATTTGTGGTATATTTCTTGTCAGAGCAGCACTAGGTAACCAGAACATGCTCTGAAAGAAAGCCTTATTTGGCTACTGAGTGCCCAATCTGCCAGCAGCAGAGATAAACACTAAGTCTGCAATATGGAATCATTCTTTGGGGTGATCAGCCAGCAACCTGGTGGCAGGTTGATTACATTGGGCAACTTCCATCATGGAAAGGACAGCATTTTGTTCTTACTGAATAAATACTTATTCTGGATATGGATTCACCTTCCCTGCACACAATGCTTCTGCCAAAACTACCATCCTTGGACTTACAGAATGCCTTTTCCCTGTCATGGAAAAGGCACACAGTGTTGCTTCAGATCAAGAGACTCACTTCACAGCAAATGAAATGAGTCAATGGGCCTAAGCTCATGAAATTCACTGGTCTTACTATGTTCCCCAACATCCTGAAGCAGCTGGCTTGATTGAATGATGAAATGGACTACTGAAAACACAATTACAGCACCAGTTAGGTGGCAATACCTTGAAGGGCTGGGGCAATGTTCTCCAGGAGGTTGTATATGCTTTAAATCATCCAATATACAGTGCTATTTCTCCAATACCCAGGATTCATGGATCCAGGAACCAAGAGGTGGAAATGGGAGTGGTACCACTCACTACTACTCTTAGTGACCCACTCAAACATTTTTTGCTTCATGTCCCTGCTATCTTATGCTCTGGGGGTCTGGAAACCTTAGTCCCAAATGGAGGAACACTCCACCTGGAGACACAATACTAATCGCATTGAACTGAAAGTCAAGAATGCCACCTTGTCATTTTGGCTTCCTCATGCCTCTGGATAAACAGACAAAAAAGGCATTATTGTACTATCTGGTGTGATAGATCTTGATTACCAAAGGGAATTTGGATTGACATTGCATAATGGAGGTAAAGAAGAATATGTCTGGAATACAGGAGATTCTTTAGGACGTCTTTTAGTACTACCATGCGCTGTGATTAAAGTCAATGGAAAATTATAGCAATCCAATTCTGATATGACTCCTAATGCCTCTGACCCTTCAGGAATGAAGGTTTGGGTCACCCCACCAGGCAAAGAACCACGACCAGCTGAGGTGCTTGCTGAGGGCAAAGGAAATATGAGATAGGTGGTGGAAGAAGGTCGTTCTGAGCTCTGACCATGTGACCAGTTGCAGAAACAAGAACTGTGATTTTTATATTTCTTCATTGTCTATGTGCATCAAATATTTTTGTTTCCTTTTGTTATGGACTATTAAATGTAAACAGGGTTAATGCATTATGGTTGTACAACAGTTAGTGTATCATGTTAGGTGGAAATACGACTTTATAATTATCTTTATTTAGAAATTATATATGGTTAAGGGGATGTATACAACTGCCAAGTTGACAAGTGATGGGTTGTGATAGTTGGAGTTGTGTGTCAACTTGCCTGGTGGTTTAAGCAGTGGTTTGAGCAGTTGTGATATAGGTTATTCCCATGATGAGATAAGATGTATATGTTTTGAGCAGCCAACCCACTGAAAGGGAGTTTTCCTAGGAGTATGGCCTGCTTCTAATATATTTATGGATATTCTTAGAGAACAAAACACTCTTCTGTGGATCAGGATCCTGTTGTGCTGCCTACAACTGTCCATGAGCAAACAATCCACCATTCAGCCTATTAATCTTGGATTTATCATTTGTTGGAGTCAACAGCTAATATACTGCCTGCCAACCTT
>NW_006921797.1:6311847-6313851 GCF_000298275.1 Orycteropus afer afer
TTAATAAAAAGTGAATTATATTTATTCTGAGGGAAAAAATGATCTAAATGTACTAATTAAAAGACACAGAGTAGGTACAAAAACACTATATGCTGCCTATAAGAAAAAACTCCAAAAACCAAACTCACTGCCATCAAGTTGAATCCGAATCACAGTTTCCCCTCCTTGGGTTTCTGAGGTGGTATCACTATGAGGTAGATTGCTCAGTCTACCTTCTGAGGACTAGTTGGTGGATTTGAACTGCCAGCCTTCTGGTTAGGAGCCAAATGCCTTAGGCACTACACCACCAGAGGTTCCATCTATAAGAAACTCACTTTAAATATAAATACATAGGCAGTTTAAAAGCAAAATGATTAAAAAAAAAAAAGATATATCATGCAATCATCACAAAAGAAAACAGGAGTGATAGTATTCATATCAGGTGAAACAGATTGCTGAGTATTTTAGCTAAGTGGTATGTCAACTTTACTGGGTCATGGTTCTTATGGGTTAGCAGTTATGATGTACTTATCCATTAATGGGAAGAAAGATTGAACAATCTACTTCTGTAGTGATACCACCTTGGAAACCCAAGGAGGGGTTGTTATGAGTCAGATCTGACTTGACAGCAGTGCGTTTGGTTTTTGGATCCAATAATGAGATCTGATATGAGCAGCCCATGAATTGAAAGGGAGTTTCCTGAGGAGTGTGGCTTGCTTCCAAAATATATTGACATCCTGGAAAAGACCTCTGGCTTTTTGCTGGATCTGAATTCTTTATCTGGACTATGGTCATTGGGCCTCTGGTTCCTGGACTTGAACAAGTGGCCTGCCATATGGCCTTCCAATATTGGAATGATTGCCTTTGCAGCTTGTGAGCCAACAGACAGTCATCTTACCTGCCAATCTTGGAATTATCAGCATCTGAAGACAGCAGCTTGCTGTATTGCCTGATGATCTTGGGTTTGTCAGCCCCTATAGCTATGTGAGTTAGGAGAAGGTTCAAGCTTAAAGTCTGATCCACAAACTTTGAACTTGCCAACTTGTGCAACAGTGTGAGCAATTTCCTTCAGATAAATTTCTTTTTCTCACTATGCTTCACTGGTTGTGCTTCTATAGAGAACCAACCACAACTCTTCTGTCAGTTTGTTATACTGCAGTGGTTTGCATGTTGCTGTGAGGCTAAAGGCTATGGCACTGGTATTTCAAATACCATCAGGGTTTCATTGGAGCTTGCAGACTAAGACAGACTTGGAAGAAGGTAGGGCCTATCCACTTTTGAAAAAATCGGCCAGTGAAAACCTTATGAACAGCAGTGAAACACCATCTGATATATTACTGGAAATTTTTATGAATAGACCTGAAATGTTGTCTGATATAATGCCCAAAGATGAAGCCCTCAGATTGGAAGGCACTCAAAATATGATTGGAGAAGAGCTGCCTCTTCAAAGTAGACTCTATCTTAATGATGAGGATGGAGTAAAGTTTTTGGGACCTACATTTGCTGATGGGGCACAACACAAATTGGGAAGAAGCAGGTGCAAATATCCATTAATAATCGGAACATGGAATGAATTAAGTATGAATTCAGGAAAATTGGAAATTGTCAAAAATGAAATGAAACATAAAGATCAATATCCTAGGCATTATATTCATATTCATATTCATATTCAGCATTAGTGAGCTGAAATCGACTGGTATTGGCCATTTTGAATCAGACAATCATATGGTCTACTGTGCTGGGAATGACAAGTTAAGGAGAAATGACATGACATTCATCATCAAAGAGAATGCTTCAAGATTTTTCTTGAAATACAATGTTATCAGTGATAAGATACCCATAAGCCTACAAGGAAGACTAGTTACTACTATTATTCAAATTTACACACAAACCACTAAGGCCAATAATGAAGAGATTGAAGAATTTTACCAACTTCTACAGTCTGAAATTGACCAAACAGGCAATCAAGATGTATTGACAATTATTGGTGATTAGAAAGAGAAAGCTGGGAAAAAAAAAAAAAAA
>NW_006921797.1:6314654-6336378 GCF_000298275.1 Orycteropus afer afer
AAGGAAGAAGTCCTAGCTGCACTGAAGGAATTGGTGAAAGACAAGGTTCCAGGAATTGATGGAATACCCACAGTGATGTTCCAACAAACAGATGGTGCTCTGGAGGTGACTACTCATTTATGCCAAGAAACTTGGGAGACATCTATCTGGCCAACTGATGGAAAAAATTGATATTTATGTCCATTCCAAAGAAATGTGATCCAACAGAATGTGTAAAATATCAAACAATATGATTAATATCATGTGAAAGTAAAATCTTGCCGAAAACAATTCAAAAACAGTTGTAGGAGTATATTGACAGGCAACTTCCAGAAATGCAAGGTGGATGCAAACAGTACATGAAAAGAAGGATTGCTGATGTCAGATGGATCTTAGCTGAAAGCAAAGAATACCAGAAAAATGTCTATCTGTGTTTTATTGACTATGCAGTCATTCATCGTACTTATTCAATCTGTACAGTGATCAAATTATCTGAGAATCTGGACTATATGAAGAACTCGTAACAGCATTGGATGAATAACGATTAAGCACTTGTGATATGCAGATGACACATCTTGCTTCTTGAAAGTGAAGACAACTTGAAACTTTTACTGATGAAGATCATAGACTACAGTCTTCAGCATGCATTACACTTCAAGATAAAGAAAACAAAAATCCTGATGACCAGACCAATGAGGAGTATTATGATAAACTGAGAAAAGATTGAAGTTGTCAGGGATTTCATTTTACTTGGATCCACAGTCAACACCTATGGATGCAGCAGTCAGGATATCAGAAGACATATTGCACTAGGAAAATCTGCTACAAAAGATCTCTTTAAGGTGTTAAGAAAAGGCTCCAGGAATTAATGGAATACCTGTTGAAATATTTCAGCAAATGGATGCTGTGATGGAGGCACTTATTTGTCTATGCCAAGAAATTTGGAAGACAGCTACCTGTCCAATTGACTGGAAGAGATTCATATTTGTATCCATTCCAAAAAAGTCATCCAACAGAGTGGCAATTATTGAGCATTATCATTAATATCATATGCAAGTAAAATTTTGCTGAAGATAATTTAAACATGGTTGCAGCAGTGTATTGACAGGGAACTTCCAGAAATGCAAGCTGGATTCAGAAGAGGATATGGAAAGGAGAGTATCAAGGCTGATAGCAGATGGATCTTGGCCAAAAGCAAAGCATACCAGAAAGATGGTTACCTGTATTTTATGGATTTTGCAAAGGCATTTGACTGTATGAATCATAACAAATTATGGATAACATTGAGAAGAATGTGAATTCTAGAACATTTAATTATGCTTATAAGGAATCTGTACATGGACCAGGAGGCTTTCATTCAAACAGAACAAGGGGATACTGCATGGTCTAAAATCAAGAAGAGTCTGCATCAAGGTTGTATCCTTCCACAATACTTACTCAGTCTCTATGCTGAGCAATATTCTGAGAAGCTGGACTATATGAAGAAGAACATGGCATCAGGATTGGAGGAAGATTCAGTTAACAGCCTGTGATATGCAGATGACACATCCTTGCTTGCTCAAAGTAAAGATGACTTGAAGCTCTTACTGATGAAGATGAAAGACTACAATCTGAAGAATGAATTACACCTCAACATAAAGAATACAGAATTCCTCACGACTGGACCAATAAGCAGCATCACGATAAATGGAGAAAAGATTGAAATTGCCAAAGAGTTCATTTCACTTAGATCCATAATTAACACCCATGGAAGCAGCAGTCAAGAAATCAGACACCATGCAAAATGGTATAGCCCTGTGGAAAATGGTGTTACATTTCCTTAAAAAGCTGAAAATAGAAATACCACTTGAACAGCAATTCTATTACTAGGAATATACCCTAAAGAGGTGAGAGACAGGACATGAATAGACATATGCACACTCATGTTCATCGCAGCACAATTCACTAGAGCAAAGATATAGAAATAACCTAAATGCTCATCAGCAGATGCATGGATAACCAAACTATGTCACATTCATACAATGGAATACTATGCAGGATTAAAGAATAATGGGGACTACGTCAACCATCTCACATAGCAGAGGAACTTGGAGGACATTATGCTGAGTGAAATAAGTCAGTCACAGAAAGACACATACTGTATGAGTTCACTATTATAAAAAGTCAAGAAAATATTTACTCAGGGAAAAAAATTCACTTTGTTGATTACTAGGGATGGGAGGGAAGAGAAAGGAACATTTTGGACTAGTTAGGGTCACATATTTTGAGTGATTTTGGTTGAGGGGAGGAGGAGTATGGAAAGAACCTGTGACCAGCAGGGTGCCAATGGGGAAAGGGAGGACACACAAACATGCACAAAATATATAGACAACAGAGACAAATACTATTACATGTACAATACAGCATTACCACTGGCACCCAACACTAGGCTATGGGAAAATGCATAGACAGGTGAGAAGATTAGGTGGGGATAGGATAGGTGAACAGGAATATACCCAATGCCAAGAATAGATTTGGCTGAGGATGACTTTACACATGCACTTGCACTACAAAATTACCCACATAAGTAATAGAAGTAACAGAGGAGAGCGTTGCATTAGATTCTCAGAAAAAAAAAAAAAGAAAAAGAAAAAGAAAAAGAAATCAGGCATCGTATTGCACTGGGCAAATCTGTTGCAAAAGACCTCTTTAAAGTGCTGAAGAGCAAAAATATCACTTTGAAGACTAGGGTGCAACTAACCCAAGCCATGGTATTTTCAATCACCTTATATGGATGTGAAAGCTAGACAATGAATAAGGAAGACCAAAGAAGAGTTGACACTTTTGAGCTGTGGTGTTGAAAGAATACTGAAAGCACCATGGACTGCCATAAGGACAAACAAATTTGTCCTGGAAGAAGTTCAGCCAGAATGCTCCTTGGAAGTGAGTATGGTCAGACTTTGTCTCACTGACTTTGGTCATGTTGTCAGGAGGGACCATTCCTAGAGAAGGATATCATGATTGATAAAGTAGAAATTCAGAGAAAAAGGAGCAGTCCCTCCATGAGATGGGTTGACACAGTGGCTGCAAAATGCACTCAAGTATAGCAAGGATTGTGAGGATGGTACAGGACCGGGTAGTGTTTCATTTTGTTGTACTGTGATTCACTATGAGTAGCTGACTATTCAAGGCACCTAACAATAACAACAACAACAACATAAATATATCCATGCATATAGTGGAGCATCCAAGGGTAAAGTTATGAAAACTTCTTAGCATAACCCAAAATTTTAAAGTAATAAGTAACAGGACTTGGGGGGCTTAGGATCACAGTGTTGAGGGACATCTTATTCAACTGGCATAACATAGTTGACAAAGACAGTATTATACATCCTTCTTTAATGAGCAGTGACCAGGGTCTTAAAACTTAGTGTGTGTCCATCTAAGGTGAAACTATTGGTCTGAAGCAAACAAGAGTAAAAAAAGTCAAAGACAAATGGAATCAAATAGTCAAAAGGACTAATGGACCATGAGAATCTCAGCCTCCTCAACCCTGAGATGGTAAAAAATAGATGGTATCTGTCTTCTACTACTGACAGTTCTGAAAGGGAACATCATAGAAGATCCTGGATATAATGGGAACAAAACGTGGAGCAAAACTCAAAATCATAAAAACACATGGTATACTATATGATAGAGACTGGTGAAACACTCCATACTGCAGCCTTCAGCCTGGAACTAAACCCACTCCCATGGCTCAACATTCAGCAAAGCAAAAGGTAGGCCTATAAAGTGAACAACAACCCGACAGGGGTACGTACTCCTTAGAACAACGGGCCATATGAAATCAAAAGAGCAGCTTTTACCCAGGGATAAAGCTCAGAAGACAAGACAGGATAGGAGTGAAGACAAATGAAAAATGGTAAACCCAGGAAGGAAGTGGGAAGAGTGCTGCTACATTGTGGGGAATACAATCCATGTCATGAAACAAATGTATATGAATTGTTGAATAGAAAACCAATTTGCTCTGTAAACTTTCACTCAAATCACAATAAAAAGTTTAAAAAATTTAGCAAGTGGATAAATAACTTTTATGTAGCATTTGAAAGCCTACAATATTATTCTTATTCATTGAACTCTGCACTTACAATATGTGCATTTCTTAGTATATATATTTTATTTACTAAAAAGTTAAGGGAGCTCTGGTAGCATAGTGGCTAAGACACTTGCCTGCTAATCAGAGGGCTGGCGATTCAAACCCACCAGCCACTCCTCGGAAGAAAGGTTGGGCAATCCTACTTCCGTAGTGATACTGCCTCGGAAACCCAAGGAGGGGTCGCTATGAGTCGGGTTTGACTCGACGGCACTTAACAACAACAACAAAAAAAAGTTAAAACCAGTGCATACATCTCTATTAGTACAGTGATTTTAAATCTATCTGCATTGTATGATCATCTTTACTTTTATTTATTTCTTTATTTTTGGTACAATTTCCTGATCCACAGTCTGGGAGATTGAATTAGACGTTCTAGAATGGAGTCTGAATTTCTGATTTGTTGTTAACAACATTTCCTGGTAATTTTGAGTATTCACTAGATTTGAAACAATTCATATGTACAGAATTGAAGCAGAGAAAGAAACTCAAAGCCAGGAAGGACCAATGTTATGGATCATCTATGGCGCAGTTTATCAATTTGACTATTGTGCTTCTTTGTAAATAGAAAGATGTAGCAGTACAAGTGATGAACAAATTGATTGTGAAGCCTTGAAAACTCTATGGAACCATTCTACTCTACATAGGTGGGGTTGTCATGAGGCAGGACCAACTCAAGGGCTAATATCAACAACATACATAAAATGAGTTACATTACTACTTAGATGCTGAATGAACTATGAATGAATGAATGAATGAATGAATGAATCTCACAAATATGATATTTAGCAAAAAAAAAATTGCAGATATATAAATGGAAAGCACTGCAAAACACAAGTATATCAAATGTAAAGGACAAAATAGTAATATATATTGCTTAAGGACATATACCAAAGCCAAAACCAAACTCACAGCCATTGAGTCGATTTGGACTCATAGCTGACCCCTATTATGAGTCGGGTTTGACTCAACGGCACATAACAACAACATTAGGTTTCCAAGGCTATGAATCTTCACAGAAGCATACCACCTCATCTTTCTTCCATGGAGTGGCTGGTAGGTTTGAACCACTGATGTGTCAGTTAGCAGGCAAATGCCTTAACCACTACCACCACCAGAGCAAGGACATATAACATGCATTAAAATTATAAATAAACATATGGATAAAACCTCCCACTAAATTTAGTACAGTATTTATCTCTGGTGATAAGGAGAAAAGATATTTGAGAAATTCTAATTTTTTGTAACATTTATTTCTTTACTCAGTTGTACAGTAAAATAGTTTTTGTTATGGTGGTCCTACTATGATTTGTATATGGAATATTTTATAAGAAATAAAATTAAATGGAATGATTATGGAATACCATATGATTTGCTTTTCTATGCACATAGATGAATTTAAAAAAGGGACTTTTGTGATATTTCAAGGTAAAAAGTTGAGTAGAGAAGCGAGAAATCTCTTGACTTTTTTTTTTTGTTGTTGTTATTAATGGAGAGAAAGCCAAGAAATAATGAAGAGAATTTTCTAAGATTGCCTTGAATATCTTGAATTGTTTATCTCTCCTTTCATCTAACAGATGTCATTTGGGAAGTGGTAGTCTTTTAAAATAATAAACCAGGAATGCTAAATAAAAATAAAAGTTCTTGTGTCTCCATTCTTTGTTCATCATCAGTGTCATAATTTATTTTCTTAGGATAATTCAATTATTTTCTTTCTCTGATCTAAAAATCACTAATGAGCAAAGGCATTTGGATTAATAGATTACAGTGTATTGCAGGAAATATTTGAATTTAAGACTATGATGCCCTCACCATTAATACCACAAGTGGACATTGCAGTTTAAAGGGACTTTGGGTGACTTTAGTAAATTTCTCCTTATCGGCATGTGATTTCAATTTAAAATAGAAATGCTTGGTGCTTATCCATCTCTGTTGAAAAATATGTCCTCAATCTGTAAAATCAAATTTTGAAAATATACTTAACAAATATTAAAAGGATTTTATTCTCAAGATTAGGACTAGAAAAGACTTTCGTTTTCTGATTTATACTAACTTGATTTCAATGAATATTTTTGTAATCATAAGAAACAATACAGATAATTTTATTTAAAAAAACAAGAACTAAGCTCTAGTGCACATAAAATATACCATTGTATTTCTATATGTTTGATCATTGAAAAACAGTGATTTGAAACTAAACTACCAACAAATTATTTGCATGTGATATTTGCACAATTTTCCCATTGTTGTCACATTTCTTGGAAACCATACCAAAAAAAATTATACTGACTTGCTTTGGATGGATCACCATTGAGAAGATTCCAATAATCAGCTACCCCCAACTGGGTATTTTTCACAGGCTGTGAATCTTCACAGATGTGGACTGCATTATCTTTCTTCCACAGAGCGGGTAGTGGGTTCGAATTACCAACCTTTTAGTGAGCAGTCAAATCCCTTAACCACTGCACCACCAGAGCTCCTTATTGGAAACTATAGGCATTGTTTTATATTGTTTCACAAGCATAGAACATTTTAAGGGAATTTAGTGATTTTAATTATAGTATGCATGTAATTTTTTAATTTGTTAAATATATTTTTTTATAGAACAATCTGTACTGTATAAGTAAATGCTAAAATTTGAAGGAACAAACTTGAATTTTATGGTATGTTAAATGTCTAAAAGGTAGACAATTTTATTCTTTTATAATATACCCAGAAGACCAATTGCCAATACAGTTATATTGTACTTTCTCACAGATGAAGACATTTCACATTAATCCATGTTCTAAAACATGGTAGGTGTCTCAAATGCTAAAGAAGCATTCAATTTAACTGTGAGGCTGAAACTTCAGATGTTTCAGAGGATTTTGCAATTTAATATGAAAATTAATTCATAAGTCTTTTTAAATTTATAGCAGCAATGCCAGGGCTTATAAAATATGGGCCATCATACAAAAGTATCAATGAGTTTTAAATATGACCTAATATTCATAACACAGAGACAGATGTAAATGGAGAGATAAACTTCATCTTTTTATTGTTAGAGGTGTGTTGTTTTTTAATAACATTCTCTTGTAGATTTTCTTTTCATCTTATAACTGCTCTAACAAAAAGATTGTGCAATCAATTTTAGTATTCTCCATTATTCATGTAAAACCATTGAACGTTCAACATGCAGACTAGAAACTATTCAAGAAAGTGCAATATTGCTCATAGTCTCCTCCCTGACATGCTTATTAAGTTTGTTGTTGTTGTTGTTAGGCACCATCAAGTTGAATCTGACTCATAACATCCCTATGTAGAACAGAATGAAATACTGCGAAGTCGTAAGCCATCCTCACAATCTTTGCTATACTTGAGCCCAACGTTACAGCCACTCTATCAATCCATCTCATTGAGTGTCTTCCCCTTTTTCGATGACCCTCTACTTTATCGAGTGTAATATCCTTATCCAAGGAAAGTTCCCTTCTGACAATATGACCAAAGTAGGTGATATGGAGTCTGACCATTGTCCCTTTCAAGGAGCATTTTAGCTGCACTTCTTTCAGGACAGATTTGTCAATTCTTCTGGTAGTCCATGGTATTTACAGTATGTTTTGTCAACACCATCGTTCAAGGCATCAACTCTTCTTCAGTCTTCCTTATTCATTGTCCAGCTTTCTCACGCATATGAGGTAATTGAAAATGCCATGGCTTGGGTTCGGCATACCTTAGTCTTCAAAGTGGCATCTTTGCTCTTCAGCATTTTAAAGAGGTCTTTTTGCAGAAGATTTGTCCAATGCCATCTGTTGTCTGATTTCTTGACTGCTGCTTCCATGAGTGTTGATTGTGGATCTACATAAAATGAACACTTTTGCAATTTCAGTCTTTTCTCCATTTATTGTCATGTTGCTTATTTGTCTAGTTGTGAGGAATTTCATTTTTTTTTATGTTGAGGTGGAATCCAACTTCATCAGTAAGTGCTTCAAGTCATCTTTACTTTCAGCATGCAAGGTTGTGTTGTCTGCATGCCACAGGTTGTTACTGAATCTTTCTCCAATCCTAATGCCATATTCTTCTTGATATTGTCCAGCTTCTCAGATCCTTTGCTCAGCATACAGATTGAATAAGTATGGTGAAAAGATACAACCCTGATGTAGACTCTTCCTGATTTTAAACCATGCAGTATCCTCTTGTTCTGTTTGAACAACAGCCTTCTGGTCTATGTGCAGGTTCCTCATGAGCACAAATAAGTGTTCTGGAATTTCAATTCTTCTCAATGTTATCCACAATTTTTTATGATCCACAGTCAGATGCCTTTGTATAGTCAATAAAACACAAGTGAGCATCTTTCTGGTATTCTTTGCTTTGAGCTAAGATCCATCTGACATCAGCAATGATATCCCTCATCCCACATCCTCTTCTGAATCCAGCTGGCATTTCTGGAAGTTCTCTGTCAATATACTACTGCAACCATTTTTTAATTACCTTCAGCAATATTTCACTTGAATGAGATATTAATGGTATTGTTTGATAATTTCCACATTCTGTGGGATGACCTTCTTTGGAATGGGCACAAATATGGATCTCTTCCAGTCAGTTGGCCAGGTAGCTCTCTTCCAAGTTTCTTGGCATAGATGAGTAAGTGCCTCCATCACTGCATTTGTTTGTTGGAACAGCTCAGTGGGTATTCTGTCAATGCCTGGAGCATTGTTTTTCACCAATTCCTTCAGTGCAACTTCCACTTCTTCCTTTAATACCATTGATTCTTGACCATATGCTGTGATAGTTGGAGTTGTGTGTCAACTTGGCTGGACCACATTTCTGAGTGGTTTAAGCAGTTGTGATGTGGGTTATTCCCATGATGAGATTGGATGTATATGTTTTGAACAGCTAGTCCATTGAAAGGGAGTTTACCTAGGGGATGTGGTCTGCCTCCAATACATTTATGGACATCCTGAGAAAAGAGACACTCTTCTATGGATCAAGATCTTGTTGTGGTGCCTACAACTGTCTGTGAGTGAACAATCCACCATTCAGCCTGATGATTTTGGATTAGTCATTTGTTGGAGTCAGCGGCCGGGATACTGCCTGCCAACCTTGAGCTCAGCAGCCCCTGCAGCTGTGTGAGTCAGGAAAAGCCTTTAGCTTGATGTTTGATCCAAGAACTTGGGACTTGCCAGCTTCTATAAATGTATGAGCCATTTTCCTAAGATAATTTTTTTCTCTCTCTATATATATATATATGTAAGTTTTACTGGTTTTACTTCTTTAGAGAATCCAGCCTAACACATATGTTAACCCCTGAATTACTTAAACATCGATTGATTCCTTTTGGTACAGTGAATCTGTGTATTCCTGCCGTCTTCTTTTGATGCTTCTTGCATCATTCGGTATTTTTCCTATAACATTCTTCTATATTGCAATGTGAGTCTTCAATTATTTCTTCAGTTATTTCACCTTGAGAAATGCCAAGCGTGTTCTTCCCTTTTGGTTTTCTAACTCTACCCACTACCTTGGAGTCAGATCCAACTCATAGTGACCCCTCCTTGAGTTTCCAAGGTGGTATCACTACTGAAGTATATTGCCCAGCCTTTCTTCTGAGGAGTAGCTGGTGGGTTTGAATTGCCAGCCTTCTGGTTAGCAGTCAAGTGCCTTAGGCACTATGCCACCTTTACATATTTCATTATAATAATTTACTTTATCTTTTGGAGCTGCTCTTTGAAATCTTCTGTTCAGTTCTTTTATCTTATCATTTCTTCCATTTGCTGTAGCTACTCTCTATTTAGGAGCAAGTTTCCAAGTCTCTTCTGAGATTTTTTGGTCTTTTCTTCCTTTCTTGTCTTTTTAATGACTTTTTGCTTTCTTCAAGTATGATGTTCTTGATGTCATCCCCCAACAACTCTGGTTTTGGGTCATTGGTGTTCAATGCATCAAATCTATTTTTCAGATTAAAGTTTATGATTATGATATTTATGAAAAAATGTTTTTTATTATGCATGCCAGATACAAAGTGCTAAATAAACATAAATGAGATAGAAAGATAATATAATTCTTTTGCAGAATTAATTAAAAAAATAAAAACTTACTACCATCAAGTCAATTACAACTCATAGCAACCTCTCTTTGGGTTTCCGAGGTGGTATCTCTTTGGAAGTAGATTGCCTAGTCTTCCTTCTGAAGAGTGGATGGTGGATTTAAACCCCCAACCTTCTGGTTACTAGTCAAATGCCTTAGGCACTACAATGCAACAATGAGCTTTTAAATGAACAATATAATACTACAAATTTTCATTTTAAAATACTTTTGTATATTAAGTCAGAAAATAAATGATTAATTATTTTTAATTGGAAGATAACATTTGGGTATATAAATTTCTCTTTTGGATTCTTTAGCTGAAAATAACAAGAGCTTACCAAAAATGAAATTGCCGGAGCAAATTCAAAGAATTTTAGAGAGCAATCTGGATTCAAGGTGTTATTCTTAACATTACATGCTTCTTTAAATTCAGTGTTTATTTCTTACAGTTTTCTGTTCAAGGGGCTCCAGATTTTATAGATGTTACTCTTATTTAAAATTTACATAGTGATAACATATTGTTTATTCATTTAATTTCAATTATTTCTTGAGCACTTGTTACCTGCTTGATATTCTACTAGGACTAAAGTTATATTGTTGTTTGTTTTTGTTGTTATGTGCTGTCGAGTCAGCCCCGACTCATAGCGACCCCTCCTTGGGTTTCCGAGGCAGTATCACTAAGGAAGTAGTATTGCCCAACCTTCCTTCCAAGGAGTGGCTAGTGGGTTTGAACCGCCAGCCTTCTGGTTAGCAGTCAAGTGCTTTAGCCACTATGCTACCGGAGCTCCCAAAGTTATATTAGAGGAAAAAAAAAAAAAAAAGCAGTGAAGTTCCCTGTCTTTGCAATACGAGTAATAAAAAGGTCAAGAAACCAAAAAGTAATTTTCAAATTATTATTGCTACAAAGAAAATAAAATATGCAACATCATGGAGAGTGACAGAAAGGGAATGTTAGATTAGATAAGGTGGCTAGGGAGGGCTTTGATCCAGCACCTGAGAAACAAGGAAGAGCTAACCTTGCGAAGATGTATTGCATTAAAGGATTTCAGACAGACAGATTTTGAAATGAAAATGGCAAAACTGTAATTGCAAATATGAAGTGGCTGCAACATTGGGCTCAGAGATAGCAAGGTCCTTGAGGATGGCCCAGGACAGTGCTGTGTTTCCTTCTGTTGTGCACAGGGTTGCTGTAAGTCAGAGCTGACTCAACTGCACTTAACAACTAGCTTTGAATAACTGGAAAACACACATGTATCCATACAAAAGAGAGAAAATTTAGTAAATTGACATAGAGGACCCTATTGGGTTTATGAGGCAGTAAATCTTTACAGAAATTGTTTGCCTCGTCTTCCTTCTGCAGAGTGGCTGTGACTTTGAACCTCCAATATTCTGGTTAACACTCAAATGTCTTAGGCACTGTGCTACCAGATTTCCTTACTATATATAAAATTAACACAGATACATTAATAGCTTTTTATACAGAAACAGAAACCACTGCTAATGTATAATGAGAAGACCTCCTCTACAGTATCAAAAACAAAATAAAATACGTGGAATATATCTAGAATGAACTGTGAAAAAAATATCTATGAAGAAATAATTATAAGAAAAACTACAAAAGAGTCTTAAAAGATACAAAATTTTCATTGAAAGAATGACAAAAACCAAAAACCAAAACAAAACAAAAAAGTTCATAAATACGAAGATATATCACAAGATCTCAGTTTTCCTTAAGAATTTTTGAATTTCACATGAACCCAATGTAAGTATCATAGGTTGCTGTTTTTTCTGGGGTTAGATCAATTAATTTTCAAATTTGGAAGAGAAAACAAAACAGAACGAAAAGCAAGAGTAGCCTGGCCAGATATGAATAATAAAAACAATGTTTGGGTGTTAGATATTTGTTGTTGTTTTAGTTTCCAGAGAGTGAGTTCTGACTCATGATGGGATATGTTGTTGTTGTTGTGTGCTGTTGAGTGGGACCCGAGTCATAGCGCCCCCTCATTGGGTTCCCAAGGCGGTATCACTATGGAAGTAGATTGCCCCATCTTCCTTCCGAGGAGTGGCTGGTTGGTTTGAACTGCCAGCCTTCTGGTTAGCGGTCAAGTGCTTTAGGCACTATGCTACCAGATATTAAAACGTGTTATAGAGCCATCATGGTAAAACAAAAACACAGTATTTGGGATAGGGCTAGACATTACAAGTAAAGGAAAAAAAAAAAGAAGCTTGTTGCTGTTGAGTTGATTCTGAGTCTTGGTGACCCCAATGTGTTTGAGCAGAATTGTGCTCCATGGAATTTTCAGTTACTGATTTTTCAGGAGTAGATTGTCAGGCCTTTCTTCTGAGGTACTTATGAGTAGACTTTAACCTCCAACCTTTCAGTCTGCAGTTAAGCATGTTAACTATCTGTACCACTCTAGACATTGTTTTATGCATTAATAATGGTCAATTTATAACCCTTCCAAAGCAGCTTAGAATGAATTTTTTTGTTTTGTTTTGTTTTCAAATACATTAGCCCTAGGGACCAGTTAACTTATGTACAGTAGAGCAATGGTGTCAGCCATAAAACCTGGTAGATCTCTCTTGGGTTGGCATTTGGAATCAAAACTTCTACTTTGGGCTGAGTAAGCCCCATAGATTCCTGTAGGATTCAATTATTTGGGAGAGATATTTAAAGAGATCCTGGGTTGCTACTAGTTTGGACAGTTAGGTTTTAGAGGTAATTAAAAATGAAACAATCAGATGTGATTTTATTTTCATCTAAAATAATGATGACATGAGAGTGGATTTGGATTCTCTTTGTTCTAATTGCCTGGCCAATATAACACCTTAAATTAGATGGCCATGCATCTGTCTCATGGTGCAGTAGAGAAGGAACACCAGAATGGCAGATGGGCCAGGGAAAAGAGATAGCTCTGTTACATTCAACACAAGGCTCATAAAGTTGTTCTAGATGTTACCATTTCCCAGCCAGCAGAAAGAGGGGCAGAGGAAATCCAGGGTAAATGTCTTTTAGGAGATGGCTGTGAAGTGGCATTTAGTTCTGCTGCATTCTGTGGCCATATCTGCCTCCAACATAGGGTAGGAAATATGGCTGTGTGGTCATGTTCTCAGATGTCCTATTCTTAATAGGAAGAAGGGGAAAGAGATAGTAGATGCCATCCCATGATCTCTCTTACCAGGATAAATAGGTAAAAATGGAAAGAGGACCTGGATTACAAAAACACTATATTTTCTTAACAGAAAATTGATCTCTGGTAATCCAAATTCATAGTGAAGAAGACTTAGCCATTTTATACTCTGAGAAAGTAAATATGGGGCTTTAGAAATACTGAAAATGAAAACAAAAATTTTTATAGACATGTCCTGCGATGGAGAAATATTACCAATGAATGCAATATTTTGTTAAATCTCTAAACTGGATCGAGTCCACTTACTTTGATCAAAGAATTTTATTACTACAAACTCCAAATCATGAGAATCAAATAAAATCTGAGTAGAATAATAACTTCCCAATCATTCTTCATTTATTCACTAGTAACAAGTCAGAAACAACTAGGCAGAATGTTTTCCTCTCTATTTCTGCCATAACTCCTTTGCAGCTTAAGTGAACCTATGATCAGTGGAATATATGGCCTGTATATAGTACACAAGGTGCAAAGGTTAAGTGCTCAACTGCTAACTGAAAAGCCAATGGTTTGAACTCACCAGTGTGTCCATGGGAGAAAGACCTACTGACACTGGCATTCCCAGGTTTAGTGCCACTGAGTACAGTTAAGTCATGGTATCCCACTACCCCATCCATGACCTCCTCCTGTATCTCACCATACAGAAACCTTAGTAATATTTATTATCAATTTTAATCATAGAATATGTGATAAATACAGTTATAAATTGGTAAACATATTTCTTAGATTGTATGAATACTAAAAACAAAATTGTTTTGTAAAATCTTTCTATATTAAATTACAGTATGGTTGTTAATGAAGTTTTAGGTGCTGTTAAGTCAACTCTGACTCATAATGACCCTATGTAAGACAGAACAAAATAATGTTCAGTCCTAAACTATCCTCACAATGACTGTATACTTGAGTTTATCTTTTTTTTTAATTTTTAAATTGTGCTTTAGATGCAAGTTTACAGAGCAGAATTTGTTTTACATTCAACGTTTCGTGTACGTTTGGTTTCACTCTCCAGTTACCATCCCCAACCTTGAGCTCATCTTTGCAGCCACTGTGTCAATCCTCATTGAGGGTCTTTTCACTGACCCTCTATTTTACCAAGCATGATATTCTTCTCTAGCGTCTGCTCCCTTCTGATAACACAACAAAAATATGAGAGACACAACTAGTAATGCTCGCTTCTAAGGATCACACCAGCTGCACATTTTCCAAGACAGATTTGTTTGTTCTGGCAGTCCATGGTGTTTCAATAATCTTTGCAAACACCATGGTTCAAATGCATCAATTCTCCTTCTGTCTTCCTTATTTGTTGTCCAGCTTTCACTTGCACATGAGGCTGTTTGGGTGAGGTGCATTTTAGGCTTCAAAGTGACATCTTTACTCTTTAATACTTTAAAGAGGTCTTTTGCAGCAGATTTGCCCAGAACAATATGTCATTTGCTTTCTGGACTGCTGCTGACTAACTTCAGGGATTTTACAAAAACAATACATTTCTACTGAAACACTGAAAACAAAATTTATAGACAATTATTTTAGTGTTATCCTCTCCAACAGTATCACCCAGTGCTGTCCACATCCCTTGCACATCTTTACTTTAGTGACACCACTGACTACAGACACTACGTAGGTTAGGAGTGAGTTAGAAGGGTAGTAAGTATACAACAGTAGTTTTAGGTTCTGGATTCCAGAGTCTCTCTCTTATTATCTTATACCCCTTGTCTAGTTATTTATTTACTCACCTTGTTGTTGTTGTTGTTATGTGCCCTTGAGTTGGCTCCGACTCATAGCGACCCCTCCTTGGGTTTCCGAGGCAGTATGACTATGGAAGTAGATTGCCCCATCTTCCTTCCAAGGAGTGGCTAGTGGGTTTGAACTGCCAGCCTTCTGGTTAGCAGTCAAGTAACACTACACAGTTGTTGAGTCTATGAGGGTTCCTTACTGTTGGGGAAGGAAGGCAATTACAATGCAGTGTGAATGACTTTTTTGGTGGTCTTCAGTGTGTGGGAAAGGGGCCTTCAGAAAATTACAAAATTTTACTTCTACCCTATGAGATGATGAGACAGTGTATGGAAAAACTGTTGGAGGAAGGTCTTAGAAAGTAAAGTAGAGAGATATTTAGAGAATAAACATCTTCAATTTAGACGTTGGTAATGTTGACCTGAAGCAGATTACCACTTAGAACACATTGTAACATCTAGAAGGAAAAACAAAACAACAACAATAAAAAAAAAAAAAAAAAACCTCAAAATATTTCTAGTTTCCTTGAAATTGAAGTTGGCTAAGAAAGAAGCTGATCTCTGTTCAGCAAACCTGTTGTTGTTGTTAGGTGCTGTCGAGGTGGTTTCATCTCACAGTCACCCCACATAAAACAGAGTATAACACTGCCTGGTCCTGTGCCATTATTACCAGTGGTTGCCATGCGTGAGACCACTGTTGAAGCCACTACATCAATCTATCTCATTGAGGGTACTCCCCTTTTTTTTGACCCTCTAATTACCAAGCATGATATTCTTCTCCAGTGACTTATCCCTTTTGATAACATGACCAGAGTACAAGGTAAAAAACTGGGCCATTCTCCCTTCTAAGGAGATTCAAGTTGTGTTCTTCCAAGACAGATTTCCTCACTCTTCTGGCAGATGATGGTATATTAAGTATTCTTCACCAATACCAGAATTCAAATACATCAATTGCTCTTCAGTCTTCCTAATTTGTTGTCAAACTTTCATTTGCTTAAGGAACTACTGAAAAGACTACAGCTTGAGTGAGGCTCACCATCTTCAAAATGACATCTTTGCTCTTTAACAGTTTAAATAGGTTTTCTTTTCTTTCATTTCAGCAAATTTGCTCAATGCAATTTTCTTGATGGCTGCTTCCATGGGCATTGATTATAAATCCATGTAAAATGAAATCCTTAACAACTTCAATCTTTTCTCCATTTATTGTGATGTTGCTTATTGGTCCAGTTGTGAGAATTTTTGTTTTCTTTATGTTGAGATGTAATCCATACTGAAGGCTATAGTCTTTGATCTCCATCACAAAGTTCTTCAAGTTTTTTTCACTTTCAGCAATCAAGGTTACACCATCTGTGTATCTTGGATTGTTAATGAATCTCTTTCAAATCCTAAAGTCATTCTTCTTTGTACAGTTCAGCTTCTTGGATTATTTGCACAGTATATAGATTAAATGAGCGTGGTGAAAAGATACAGCTCTGACACACACCTTTCCTGATATTAAAACATTCAGTATTCCAGTGTTTTGTTGAAACAACTGCCTCTTGGTCTTTGTACAGGTTCTGAGTGGGCTCAATTAAGTGTTCTGCAATTCCCATTCTTCACAATACTATCCATAATTTGTTATATTCTATAGAGTTGGATGTCTTTTCTAAGTCAGTAAAACACAGGTAAACATCTTTCTGGAATTCTCTGCTTTCAGCAAAGATCCATCTGGCATCTGCAATGATATCTCCCATTCCCTGCCCTCTTCTGAATCCAGGTAGAATGTCTGGCAGTTCCCTGTCAATGTCCTGCTACAACCATTTTTGAATTACCTTTAGCAAAATTTTACTCATGTTTGAGATTGATGTGGTTCAATAATTTCTGCACTCTGTTGGAATATCTTTCTTTGGAATGGGCACAAATATGGATCTCTTCCAGTTGATTGGTCAAATAGGTGCCTTCCAAATTTCTTGGCATGAATGAGTGGGCACCTCCAGTGCTGCATCTGTTTCTGGAAATACCTCAGTGGATATTCTGTCAATTACTGAAGTCTTATTTTTCTCCAAGTACTTCAGTGCAGTCTAGACCACTTACTTCAATAAAATTGGTTTATGAGCTTATACTACCCCTTGAACTGGTTGAATGTCAACTGATCCTTTTTTTGTATGGTGACTCTGTATATTCCTTCCATCTTCTTTTGATTCTTTCTGCATCATTCACTTTTTTGCCCATAGAATCCTTCAATATTACATCTTGAGGGTTTGAATTTTTCCTGAAATGCTTTTTGTTTAAGCGATACTAAGCATGTTCTTCTTTTTGGTTTTCTAACTCCAGTCTTTGCACATTTCATTATAATACTTTACTTTCCCATTTCACATCACCCATTGAACACTTTTGTTCAGCTCTTTTATTTCATCATTTCTTCCATTTGTTTTAGCTACTCTCCATTCAAAAGCAAGTTTCAGAATCTCTTCTGACATCCATTTTGGTTGTTACTTTCTTTCCTGTCTTTTTTATGGACTTTTCGTTTCTTTATGAATGATGTTCTTGATGTCATCTCACCACTCTTCTGGTCTTCATTTATTTGTATTCAATGCAGGAAATCCATTCTTCTGATGGTCTCTAAATTCAGGTGGGATATACTCAATGTTTCATTTTGGCTCTCATGTACTCGTTTTAATGTTCTTCAGCTTCAACTATAACTTGCATATGAGCAATGATTATCTGTTCCATAACTGGCCCCTGGCCTTGTTCTGACAGATGATATTCAATTTCTCCATTGTCTCTTTCCACAGATGTAGTCTATTTGATTTTTATTGTATTCCATCCAGTGAGGCCCATGTGTATAGTCACCATTTATGTTTTTGAAAAAAGATATTTGCAATGAATAAGTCACTGTTCTTACAAAATTCTATCATGCAATCTTCAACAACATTTTTATCATCAAGGCCTTTTTTTCCAACTGTTGATGCTTCTTCATTGTTTCCAACTTTTGCATTCCAATCACTTGTGCTTGTCAATGCATCTTCTTCTCATGTTTGATCAATTTCAGACTGCTATAGTTGGTAAAAATCTTCAGTTTCTTCATCTTTGGCTGTAGTGTTTGGTGCTTGAATTTGAATAATAGTAGTATTCACTGGTCTTCCTTGTAGGCATATGGATATTATCCTATCACTGACAGTACTGTACTTCAGGATAGATCTTGAAATATTCTTTTTAAAGATGAATGCATTGCCATTCCTCTTCAATTTGTTGTTTCCAGCATAGTAGACTATATGATTATCTGATTCAAAATGACCAATATCTTTCCATTTCAGCTCACTAATGCCAAGGATATAAATATTTATGCCCTCTGTTTCATTTTTGACAAAAAATGGTTTTTTTGTTTTTCTAGATTCATCTTTTGTACATTCCATGTTCCTATTCTTAGTGGATTTTTGCGGCTGTTTCTTCTCATTTTGAGTTGTGCCACATCAGCAAATGAAAGTCCAGAAAGCTTTATTGTATCCATGTCATTAAGGTCACCTATTCTTTGAGGAAGGAAGATGGGGCAATCTACTTCCACAGTGATACTGCCTGAGAAACCCAAGGAGCTGTCGCTATGAGTCAGGTCTGACTTGACGGCACATAACAACAACAGCAACAACATTCTTTGAGGAGGCAGCTCTTCCCTGTTTATATTTGGAGTGACTTCCAACCTGAAGTGCTTCTCTTCTGGCACTATATAAGACAATATTTTTTTGCTATTCATAAGGCTTTCAGAGGTTAATTTATCAGAAGTGGATGGTCCCATCCTTTTTCCAAGTCCATCTTAGTCTGGAAGCTTCACTGAAACCTGTCCACCCTGGGTGATCCTGCTGGTATTTGAAATAATGCTGGCATAGTTTCCAGCATCATAACAATATAGAAGCCACTACAGTATGACAAACTGACAAGTGGTGGTAACCAAACATAGCTTCCTTCAACTGGTATTCTTAGAAGTACCAGAGGAAATCATAGATTCAAGAAGGTAAACAGAGGTTTCCCATGCTCTGGGTGTGTCCACAGGAATTTTCACCAACTTTCAGTGAGACTGATGGTATTTCACATGATCATCAAAACTGATAAATAATTACAGTAAATGCTGTGAGAGCCAGAAATTAATGTTACTGCCTAGTTCTTCTTGGTCTCTCAAGTTTGCAGACTTTGATAATGGTGCTGTCTTAGCGTTTTCCTATCTCTCTCTATTAGTGGAAAATATTAGAGCTTCCTACTCTGACAGGTTTCTGTCTTTCACAGTTTCCAGCTTCTGTAAGTTTTACTGTAAAGTGTCCCTGGACATGGTAAACTGGTTAGTTTCTTATCATAACTCTGCTGATATGGATATATCTATATTGTGAATATATGAGATAATTAACATCTAAGTTTTCATAGGATTTATTTCTTTCTAAAATTTATATTTTTTTAGCCGTCTGTTCTTAAACTCCTCAGTTGGTTCAAATGCGGGCAGTGAAGCTTTTCCCCTGGAGGTGAAGACTGCTCTGATCCCCACTCAATCCTGATCAAAGAAAAGAAAATATTTGTAAACTAATTTGGAATAACAGCTCTTTAATTGCAACATGTTTAGTTTATTAAGAAACTGCAAAATGCAGGATTGTGTACATATTTTACATACACAATCCTGCATCATCAGTAATATCAAACATTAACCTATGAGTGGATACATAGGTACACAGGCAAGATAATCAAGTATGGCTACTTAAAGGGGACTGTACCCACAACCATATACAGGTTTGGCACACTATCTTTCTACATATGTGTTTGTATGTGCTATAAAAATGTCCACATATATAGCAGAGCTAACAGAGGACAAAGTTGTGGAAAATTCTTAGCCATAACCAAGCACCTTGAGAGACTAGGTCACTGGGCCTATAGGTTCGGGATCATAGTCACAGGGGACGTGAAAGTCAACTGGCATAACACTGTTATATAAACATTTTTCTACATCCTACTTTCGAGAGTAGATCTTTGGGATCTTGAAAGCTTGCAAATGGCCATCTAAGGGGTAAAAAGTGGTCTCTCCTTGTCTGGAGCAAATAAGAATGAAGAAAATCAAAGATCCAGAGAAAAAATTAGTCCAAGGTACTGGTGGAACCTGTGAACCTCAGCCTCTATGACCCTGAGGCCAGAAGAACTAGTTAGTGCATGGCTACCACTGCCATCCACTCTGAAAAGGATCACAATAGGAGATACTGGATAGAGCAGGATACATATGTGGCCCAAATCTCAAAATAATAAAGATTAGGCTTACTGGTCTGATAAAAACTGGTAGAAACCCTGAGAATGTGACCCTTAGTCTCCTTTCAGTCCTGGAACTGAACCACTCCCATGGCTCAACTTTCAGGCAAACAATATATAGGCCTATAAGGTGAAAAATAACACTAGGGAGGTACACCCTCCTTAGAACAAGCAAAAGTAAGGGACCAAAAGTGTAGCAATTGTCCAGGGATAAAGCTCAGAAGGCAAGAATGGATAGGGAAGAAGGACAGAGGAAAACGGTAAATATAGGGAGGAAGCGGGGAGAGTAGTATCCCATTGTGGGAATAGCAATCAATATCACAAAATAAAATGTGTATGAACTATTGAACAGAAAACCAATTTACTCTGTAAACCTTCACCTAAATCACAATAAAAAGTTAAAAGAAAGAAATTGCAAAATGGTTTCCCACAGTGCTTGTACCATTTTACATTCTTTAAAATGATATATGAATAAATTCTGCATCCATGTTAGAATTCTTTTATTGCCCAATTGCTTAAAAAATTTTAGTCATTCAAATAGGTGTGTTGTTATATATCATTTATGTTTTAATTTTCACTTCCTTAACAGCTATTTTCATGTGTTTATTTGCTTTGAGTTTATTTTGCTCTTTTTCTAGATTCATGAGATAGGAGTTTAGATTATTGATTTGAGACTTCTACAATTTCTAATGAATACATTTAATGCTATAAAATGTCTTATCAGCAATGTTATAGCTATGTCCCCAAAATTTGAATTTGTTGTATTCTCATTTTCAGGTATAATTCAGTATACTTTTTATTTCTCTTGAAATATCCTCTTTGAGCAATTGATTATTTTAAGGCAAGTTGTTTAGTTTCCAAGTACTTGGAAATATTTCTGTTTTGTTTCTGTGGTTGGTTTCTAGTTTGATTTCTTCATGGATGAAGAGTATACTCTATTTGATTTAAATTCTATTTAATTTCCTAAGATTTGGTTATTGACCCAAGATATGATCTATTATATGTTCTGCAGGCACTTGAAAAGAGTGTGTATTATGCTGTTGTTTGGTGGCGTGGTCTATAAATGTCAATTGGATCCTGCTGTTTGCTGTTGCTGTTGAGTTGTTATACACTCTTATTTTCTGTCTAGTTTTTCTATCAATTGTTGAGAGAGGGATGTAGAAATCTCTAACTACAATTATAGATTTCCTTCTCTTTTCAGTTCTATCAGTTTTGCTCTACATAATTTGCAGTTCTCTTGTTTGGTGCATTCCCTTCTAAGATTGTTATATATTCCTCTTTGATTGAGACTTTTATCAATATTATTATTATTATTATTTTTATTGTGATTTGGGTGAAGGTTTACAGAGCAAATTCACTTTCCATACAGTGGTTCACATATA
>NW_006921797.1:6360870-6374974 GCF_000298275.1 Orycteropus afer afer
TTCTGTGTCTGTGTTAATTGGTTTCCCTTTTCTTTGTTGAAGAGGGTCTGTGCAATCCTTCTGCCTAGTCTGCCATCTTGCCCCGCCTCCTCCTTGACTTTTTATAATAGTGGAATCATGTAGTATTTCTCCATTTGTGATTGATTTATTCCACTCATGAGGAATAAATTCATCCATGTTATGTGGTGTTTCACAGATTCTTCATTATCCATTAACATTGCATAATATTCCATTGTGTGTATGCACCACAGTTTGTTTATCCATTCATCTGTTTGTGGTCATGTAGGTTGTTTCTATCACTTTGCTATTGTGAATAATGCTGCAGTGAACAAGGGTGTCCACATGTGTACTTGTTTCCTGGCTTTTATTTTTCTAGGATATATACCTAGTAGTGGGAGGGCTGGATTAAATGGCATTTCTATTTCCAATTTTTTAAGAAAGCCCTATACCATTTTCTGCAGTGGTTGTACCATTTTACAATTACACCGTCAGAATATGAGAGTTATAAATCCTCCACACCTTTGCTGGCGTTTGTTGTTTTCTGTCTTATTGAACTTTGCTATTATTGCTGGAGTGAGATGATATCTCATTGTTGTTTTGTTAGCATCTCTTTAATGGCTAAAAAGGAGCTCTGGTGGAATAGCGGATAAGACATTTGGCTGCTAACCCCAAGGTCAGTGGTTCAAACCCAACAGCTGTTCTGTGGAAGGAAGACGAGGCAATCTATTTCCCTAAAGATTTACAGTCTTGCAAACCCAAGGGCATCTCTATAGGTCAGAATTCAGTGAGTTTGGTTTGGTTTGGGTTTAATTGCGAAAGATCTGGAACATTTCTTCTTGTGTTTCTTGTTCACCTGAACATCTTTGGTGAAGTGTCTATTGATGTTCTTTGCTCACTTTTTGATTGGATTACTTGTTTTTATGTTTTTGAGGTATTGAAGTTTTCTATAGATTTTAAAGGTTAGTCCCTTGTCAGATATGTCATTGCCAACACATTTTCCCCAACCTATGTTGTTGTTGTTGTTATGTGCCGTCGAGTCAGCCCTGACTCATAGCGACCCCTCCTTGGGTTTCCGAGGCAGTATCACTACGGAAGTAGGATTGCCCAACCTTCCTTCCGAGGAGTGGCTGGTGGGTTTGAACTGCCAGCCTTCTGGTTGGCAGTCAAGTGCCTTAGCCACTATGCTACCAGAGCTCCCCAACCTATAGGTTCTCTTTTTACTCTTTTGGAGAAGTCTTTTGGTATTCATACATATTTAATTTTTAGGAGGTCCCAGTCATCTACTTTTTATTCTGCTGTTTGTACTCTTTTGTTTATGTATGAGAACTTATTTATACCATAATTTATATCCTCTAAGTTTGCCTCTATTTTTTCTTTGATGATCTTTATAATTTTAGATATTACATTTAGGTCTCTGATCCATTTTGAGTTAGTTTTTGTATATGGTTTAAGGTATGACTCTTGTTTAATTTTTATGCAAATGGATAGCCAGTTTTGCTAGCATTGTTTGTTATAAAGACTGCATTTCCCCATTTAATGTATTTTGGCCCTTTGTTGGAGATCAGTTGTCTATAGGTGAATGGATTTACTTCTGAGTTCTCAATTATATTCCATTGGTCTTTATGTCTGTCATTGTACCAGTACCAGGCTGTTTTGACTATCATGGCTGTATAGTAGATTTGAGACTGGAAAGTGAGAGGCTTCCTAATTTGTTCTTCTTCCCTAGTCCTTTGCTTATCTGTGGTACCATTCCATTCTGTGTAAAGTTGGCGATTGGTTTATCCTTCTCTTTAAAGAATGATGATTTTATTTGGCTCTGAATTGAGGTATAACTACAGATCACTTTGGGTAGTACTGATATGTTCAGAATGTTAAGTCTTTGTATCCAAGAACATGGTATGTTCTCAATTTATGTAGGACTCTTTGGGTAGTAGTGTTTTGTTGTTTTATTTGTATAAACCTTTTATATATCTGGTTAGGTTTATCCCTAAGAATTTTTATCTTTTTGGTAGCCATTGTAAACAGTATTGTTTTCTTTATTTTCTTTTTAGAATTCTCTTTGTTGGTATAGAAAAATGTGTCTGATTTTTATGCATTGATCTTGTACCCTTCCAGATGGCTGAATCTTTCAATTAATTCCAGGAGCTTTCTTGTTGAATTGCTAGGATTATTTTTTTAGGTATAGGATCATATCGTCTGCAAAAAGGATAGTTTTACTTTTTTCCTTCATAATTTGAAAGTCTTATTTCCCTTTCATTGACCTTTCCATGACTTCCTAAACAATAGTGAATAAGAGTAGTGACAGCACATCCTTGTCTGGTTCCTATTCTCAAGGGAAATGCTTTCAATTTCTTGCTGCTGAAAATAATGTGGGGTGTTGGTTTTGTGTATATGCCTTTAATTATATGGAGGAATTTCCTTTTTACTCCTATTCGGTTGAGAGATGGGTGTTATATTTTATCAAATGCTTTTTCTGCACCAATTGATATGATCATGTGGTTCTTTCCACTGTTTCATTTATGTAATGGATTATGTTGATTGTTTTTCTAATGTTGAACCATACTTGCATTACTGGTATAAATTCATCTTGGTCATGAGGTATTTTTTTTTTTTTAATATGTGTTATGTTCCATTGGTTAAGATTTTGTTGAGGATTTTTTTGTGTATGTCCATGATAGGTATTGGACCATAAATTTCTTTTTTCAGTGGTGTCTTTGCTTGGTATCAGGATTATGTTTGCTTCATAAAATGAATTTGGGAATATGCCATCCTTTTCTATGTTATGGAGTAGTTTGAATAAGATTGGTGTCAGCTCTTTTCTGAATGGTTGGTGGAATTTGCCAGTGAAGCTGTCTGGCCCAGGAATTTTGCTGTTGTTGTTGCAAAGTTTTTTTTTAATGATCTGTTTAATTGCTTCTTTTGTTATGGGTCTGCTCAAATTTCTATCTCAGTCTGTGTTAGTTAAGGTAGGTCATGTGGTTCTAAAAGTTTGCTGATTTCTTCTAGGTTTTCAAATTTGTTAGATTATTAGAGTACAGTGTGTAAACGTATTCTGTTGTTATCCTTTTTACTTCTGTTTGTTCTGTTGTGACATTGCCCATTTCATTTCTTATTCATCTAATTTGCCACTTCTCTTTATTTTTCTTTATTAAATTTGCCAGTGGTTTGTCAAATTTGTTAATCATTTTGTTAATCAATTTATTACTCTTGTTTATCTTTTTTTGTTTTGTATTGTTTTCCATTTGTTTCATTTATTTCTGCTCTAATCTTTATTATTTCCTTTATTCTGGAAACTATCAGCATTTTTTCCCTTTTTTTTTAATTGTTGGAACTGTTGGATTAAGGTGTTGATTTTGATTCTTTCTTCATTTATAATGTGTGCATTTATTGTTATACACTGATCCCTGAGCAGTGTTTTTTCTGTGTCCCAAAGTGTGTTGTGTTTTCATTGTCATTTAATTCCAGTTTTTTTTTTTTTTTTTAATTTCATGTTATTTCTTCTATTATCCAGTAATTTTTTGGGGGCAGGTATTATTTAATTACAGTGTATTTGATTGTTTTTATTCCATCTTCATCTTGTTCATTTCTAATTTTATATTGCGGTAGTTAAGTTTGTGTGTCAACTTGGTTGGGCCTGGCTGAGTGGCTGGGCAGCTGGATGTAGTTATTCCCCATGATGAGAATGGTAATCAATTCCATGATGGAATCTACAGCTGAGTAGCTGACTTAGGTATGTGGTCTGCTTCCTGTATACAAGGAAAATCTTTGGGGAACGGTCTCTAGCTTATGGCACACTTGAACCCTGCATGTAGCTGAGTCATTGTTCAGCAGCCTGCCATCCTCTGCCAATCTTGGGACTTTTAATGCACTTGAATTAATGGTCTGCCATGTGGTTTGTAGTATTGGGACTGTGCCTTATTATTTGTCAACCTTGGGCTTGTCAGTCTCAGCAGCCAGCAGCTGTTTAAGTGAAGAAAAGCCCCTAGGTTCAGTGGGCTGGCAGAAGGAGGCAGAGCTGAAGCCCAGGGTTGAGGGGCTTTCACCCAGCCCCTAGAGCCTGGCACTTTGAACTCAGACTTAAAGTCTCCAGGCTGTAAGAAAATAAACTCCTGCTTGTGCAGGCATCCAATTTGTGCTATATTCTTGTCAGAGTGGCACTAAGTAAACAGAACATATATTGTGAACTAAGAAGATGGTTTGTAGTATTTCAGTGTTTTTAATTTTATTGAATTTTTTATTGTGGCCTAACATATGATTTATTCAGGAGAATGTTCTATGTGCACTGGAAAATAAAGTATCTCTATGAGATCAAGGTATTGATTGTGTTATTTATATATTCTGTATCTTTGTTGAGTTTCTTTCTATTCGTTCTGTCCTTCATCAAAAGGTGGTGCATTAAAATCTTGTACTATTTTTGTGGGGTTGTGTATTTCTCTTATTCAATTCTGTTAAGCAGTCCTTTATATATGTTTCAATTCTTTCATTGGGTGCACAATTATTATGGTTAGGTATTACTGGATTTATCCTATAATCATTATATAATGCCCTTCTTTGTCTCTTATATTGGTTTTTGCCTTGAAGTCTATTTGCTACTACTGCTTTTTTTTTGTTTCTGTTTGCTTGATATATATATATCAATATCAACATGTATTATATCTGTATCTATCTATAGATAGGGAGCTCTGGTAGAATAGTGCCTAAGGCACTTGACTGCTAACCAGAAGGCTGGCGGTTCAAACCCACCAGCCACTCCTCGGAAGGAAGGTTGGGCAATCCTACTTCCGTAGTGATACTGCCTCAGAAACCCAAGGAGGGGTCGCTATGAGTCAGGGCCGACTCGACGGCAAATAACAACAACAACAAAATCTATAGATATATCTATATTATGTAGAGAGAGAGAGAGAGAGAGCATATATTATACCTACATCTACATATATATTATGTATATATAGGAGCTCTGGTGGCGTAGTGCCTAAGGCATCTGATTGCTAACCAGAAGGCTGGCAGTTCAAACTCACCAGCTGCTCCTCAGAAGGAAGATTGGGTGATCTACTTCTGTAGTGATACCATCTCAGAAACCCAAGGAGGGGTCTCTATGAATCAGATCTGACTTGCCAGCAGTGAGTTTGTTTTGTTTTCTTTTTTCTATATTTTATGGATATATAATTTTTCCCATCCTTTGATGCTTAATTTATTTTTATCCTTGTGTCAAAGGTTGATCTCTTGTATGTAGTATATTGATTGTTATGTTTTCTTATCTATTCTGCCACTCTCTTTTTCTTGACTGGCACATTTAATGCATTTATTTTTAGCGTAAGTATTAATAGAGATGGATTTACTGCTGTTATGCTTTTTTTTTTTTTAATTGTGGTCTTGATGATTTCTTTGTTCCATGTAATTTTTTCTGTGCTGTGTTTATTTTATTATCAGATTTATTTATTTTTTCCATTTTTGTTCTTGCTGTTGATATCATACTTACTAAGTCTTTATCTTTCTTATTTTGGTTAGAAGGTTTATTAATTTTCTTTTGTGGTCACCTTGTAATTTATTTTTATCTTCCCAAGTTTAAAATAATCTATTCTATTTTTACATAGTCCTGACTTTCTCTCCATTTGGAAGTTCTGTAATTATACTATTTATTCCCTCTTTTTGCTTTGTAGCTGTTGTTATTTACAGATTGACCCCTTGAGTTCCCCATTTTCAGTCTTATAGTGCCTAAGGCATTCGACTGCTAAGCAGAAGTCTGGTGGTTCAAATCCACCAGCCACTCCTTGGAAGGAAGATTGGGTAATCTACTTCCTTAGTGATACTGCCTTGGAAACCCAAGGAGGAGTTGTTATGAGTCAGACCCGACTACAGCAGTGATTCTGTTTTTTTTTTTTATTTTATTTAAGTTTATTTTATTTATAAAAATTCTTTTTCTAGGTTAGTTTTCAGGTAATGTTGTCATGTGTCTTAATCTTACATTGGTGTTTGACATTGTCTCTTCTCTTTGTGAAGGACTCTCTTTAGCATTCTGGTAAGGTGGGTCTGATTTTTAAAAATTGCCTTAATTTTTTTTTTTTTTTTTTACCTGGAAATGTCCTAATTTTGCCATCATATTTGAGGGATGACTTTTCTGGATATGTAACTCTTGGTTGATAGGTTTTCCCCCACACCCAGTGTTTTTTATATATGTATCATCCCATTGTCTTCTTTCCTGAATGGTTTCTGCCTAGAAATCAGAGCTTAGTGTTTTTTAGTGTTCTTGCTTCCCTTTTGTAGGTAACATTTCCTGAGCTTCTCTCAAGATTTTTTTCTCTGTCTTTGGTTTTGGTTATGATATGTTTTGGTGAATTTCTTTTGGGGTTTACCCTATATGGGGTCATTAAATTTCTTGGATGGATATCTTTTTGTCATTCATGATATTAGTGAATTTTTCTGCTACCAAATCTTTAACAATTCTCTCTGTGGTGTTTTCTATTTTTTTTCTTTTTCTTTTTGTTACATTCTCCTTTTCTGAATTTCTAATCACATGTAAATTTTTCCTTTTGTATTCCACATAGTTATTGGACTTTCTTCATTTTCTTAATTCTTCTTTTCTGGTTTTCTCCTAGCACAAATTAATATAAGAGATTTTCTTCTTGTTTACTGATCTACTATCTATTGATTTGATTTTCCTCTTTTTTCCTTCTATGTGTCATCTATCTCTAAAAGTTTAGTGTTACTCTTCTAGATTTCTAATTGTTGTTTTTATATGTTTTTTTTAATTATCTGTTTAGTTTGTCATTTTGCTCTTATTATTTTCCTGAATTCTTCTAGGCTATAGTCTGTGTTTTCCTTATTTTATTTTATTTTTTTCTGCTTTGCTTGATCTCTTGAGAGTTTGTATATAAATCTTTTGAATTCATTATCAGGTAGTGCCATTACTATTTCTTGTTCCTGGAAGTTTCCTGGTCTTTAACTTGATCATTTGCTTGAAGCATCTTGTCCTTTTTTTTTTTTTTTTTTAAGTTGTCTATTGTCTCTGTGGGAGCTCTGGTAGCATAGTGGCTAAGGCACTTGACTGCTAACCAGAAGGCTGGCGGTTCAAACCCACCAGCCACTCCTCGGAAGGAAGGTTGGGCAATCCTACTTCCGTAGTGATACTGCCTCGGAAACCCAAGGAGGGGTTGCTATGAGTCAGGGCTGACTCGACAGCACATAACAACAACAGCAACAAAACTGTCTCTGAGACATTTTGGATCTGTTGTATTTATTTTCTGATAATATGTTGGTTTGTTTAACTTTGATTTTTTAATTTTTTTTTTTTTTTTTTTTTATATATATCTGGGTGAGTGGTACAGGAGTGCTACTTTAGTAGAAAATTTGGCAGCGGTTTTCTCTGAGGGGGTGGATGAGGGGGTGCCTATGACAGTGGATGTAGCAGTGGTAGTAATGTGGATGCAGGTCTCTCTTTGCTGGTTGTGAAGAGCAGTTGCAAATGGGTGAGAAGATGTTGTCTACTGGCTGTTATTGACCCAGTAGTGCAAGAGTGAGTGATAGCACTTACCTGTTTTGTGGGGCAGTAGGTGGTGGGTATAGTAGGTGTGGCTTAAAAGTAGAGAAACAATGTCTGCCTTCTGCTGAATGGGGCAGTGAAACAAAGGGGGAATGGGATAAAATGGGTAGAAATAAAGGAAAAATAAGGAAGAGGGAAAAACCTAAACAACAAAAAAAGAAAAGTTGAAAAAAATAGAAAATAAATAAGAAAAAGGGTTGTACAGCAATGGTCACTCATATTTCTAAGGCTATGTGGCACCCTATCTGTTGGAATGCACACCACCAGCTACAGGGGCAGTAGGCAGCTGTCATGGAATCTGAGGAAGAATGACCCCATAGAGGTAGCAGGAGACAGGCACCTGGTCCACATGTGAACATACTCCTGTCCATGGAAACAGCAGCTACTCAGTTCATTTTCCACACATGTGCACACCCCTGAGCATGGGGTCAGCAGAAGTCCAGTAGGCAGTCTGTCCATGTGTGCATCTCTGACTGCAAGGGCAGCAGGTACCTGGTGTTCAGTTCACATTTACCTTCACCTTGACCAGGAAGGCTTGGGCACCTGGCTTGAGATCTGCACTGCCTATGACAGTGGATGTAGCAGGCTTCTAGTGTGTGGCTGATGTGTGCATGCATGTCCAGCAGCAGAGGCTGCTGGCATGCAATTTACTATCCTTGAGAGCCTGCCCTGTCAATCATACAGACACTAGATGCAGACACTGCAATCCATAGGTGCACAGCTTCATCCTCTGGGGACATGATGTGGTGGGTGTTCACTGGTTAAGGGAGGTCTGAGCAAACTAGGTGGGTGAAGGGTAGTAGAAGGGGCATCCCTAGCCACCAGGTCGGTGGGGATGGAAGAAGGTCTCGGTCCTGGTCACCAAGAAGGCGTGGTGGGGAAAGTGAGAGAATACAATTCTCGTCATTATTCACTGGTATGGTCCTGGTGCACTTGTGGGCAAATGCAGCCAATTATCTGGTCCCTGCTTTGACTCAATCAAGAGGGAGCCCATGGTATCCAATCACCATCTCACAGGGATTCCCCTCTGTGTAGGCCCTCAATCCAAATGCATAGGGCCAACTACTAATGAGTGGTTTCATCCCCATTTACTGGCTCCCTCACTCCCTGTTCTGGAATCACCTGTGCCACTGGATTTCTTGCTTGCTTCCCTGCGATTTCTTCTCTTAGATCTAGCTCGCATTCTGCTCACCTTGTTTCACTGTTGATTCATTTATACTTTGTCTCTGCCTTAATGGGGATTCCATGCAGTTGACTTCTCACCCATGTATATTGCCTTCTGTGTCTCTCAATGGCCATACTGTGTCAGGCCTTGCTCTGTCTCTCTCTTCAAAACAAAACGAAAGCAAACTCACTGCCATTGAATCTATGGAACCAGATTGCCCAGTGTTCCTTCTGAAGAGTGGCTTGTGGGTTTGAACCCCCAGCCTTCTTGTTAGCAGTCAAATGCTTTAGGCACTACGCCACCAGAAATCTCTCTCTCTCCTTAATCAGTGTTTTGTTCTGTTTCTTTTTCCAGCCAATGTTTAACATAATTCTGTATGTTTTCATTTGAAGCTTAGAGTTCCAGGATTATCATCTTTTTAGTTTCACTTGTTTTTTGGAGTCTTTGTTTTAGACGGTTTGAGGAGATTGTGTCAAAAGGATGCCATCTTGTCTCCAACTTCCCATTGCTAATTTTGGCAAAGACTTCTTTAAAAAAAAATGAAAAGAAAAGAAAAAAAGACTGCAAATTGAAAAAAAGAAAAAACTAAATCAATAAGGAGATAGCTATTAACAAATTACCTAGTTTTTTTTTTTTTAATTTATGAACTAAATTACAGTGAAACTATCCACACAAAAATGATATCTTCATCCTTATAAACACATTGCATTGTACCATTATTACTGATGCTAGCAAAAAATACAGTAACAAAAGAAAATAGAAGAGTTGGTAATACCCACTGCCATCAAGTTGATTCCAATTCACAGTGACCCTTTTAGGACAGAGTAGAACTGTCCCATAAGTTTTCCAATGCTAAATCTTTATAGAATCAAACTGACTCATCTTTTTCCCAAGTAGCTGCTAGTGAGTTTGAACTGCCAAGCATTTAGTTGGTAGTCAAATACTTTAAACTGTGTGCCACCAAAACTCCTTAGGAGAGTAAACTGAAAACCAAACTCTGCCGTTGAGTTGCATCTGACTCATAGAGACCCCTGCTTGAGTTTCTGAGGCAGTATCACTATGGAAGTAGATTGCCTAACCTTCCTTCTGAGGAGTGGCTGATGGGTTTGAACCACAAGCCTTCTGGTTAGCAGTCAAATGCCTTAGGCACTACCCCACCAGAGATTCAGCATTAAATTAATTCAGAATTATATGTGATGGGAAAGAAAGTTTACTAGAAGATGTAAGAAGAATGCAGCAAGCCAGCAAGACTTCACATTCAACACAATCTGATCAGAAGCAACAGGTCTTAGATCTGTTAATCAATTACCAAAAACAGTGTCCTATTTATCATCATAGGTGGGCTGGTGGCATAATGCCTAAGGCATTTGACTGCAAGCCAGAAGGCTGGTGGTTCAAATCCACCAGCCACTATTCAGAAGGAAGGTTGGGCAATCTACTTCCATAGTGATGCTGCCTTGGAAACCTGAGGAGGGGTTGTTATCAGTCAGATCTGACTCAATGGCAGTGTTTTTTTTTTTTTAATTTATCATCATAAAGACATCAACAGTAATGTGATGCAAGACTGGTGAACTTGCAGAAGCCTTGAGAAAGTATAAAGTGAACACCAACTTGATGTTCAAGAAAACAGGTTAAACTAGTAAAAATTGAAAAAATATAGAAGGTCAAGGAAGATAAAAGACATGCTGCCATCTCGTGATGGTGAGGAAACTTTATTAAAGAGAAATAAAATGATTCAACAGATATTTCCTTTTGCATTCCACAGGTGGAGTGGGTCACCTACAGACCCTGACAACAACTGACAATTCATGAAATTGAACTGAAGTCACTAACATTTAAATCACTACAACGTGTTAATCATAATTTGTATCAGCTCTCATTCTATGATCTTGAGGTGCCTTCCTCCTGCATAATAAGCAGATCGTCTTGATTGTGTCAACTTCATTAAGAGAAGTGAATATGGTAGAGTCTGTAAATGGATTTGAATCTAAATTATTTCTCCAACAGGGTTACCGCTCTTTAGGAAAGTATTTTGAATGTTTAATAAGAAGACCTGGGCTATTAACTGAAGTGTTGGAGGTTCCAATCCACCCAGAGGCTATTTGGGATAAGGCCTGCTGATCTTCCTCCATAAAGACTACAGCCAAGAAAATCCTATAGGGCCGTTCTTCTCTGTTACATAGGGTTATTATGAATCAGAATCAACTTGATGACACCCAACAACAACAACAAATGTTGAATGTGCAACATTTGTCCCCATTGTTAGAGTGGACATAAAATGTGCAAAGAATTATGTTAATAGTTTGATAACCCATACTATTGAGATAGTTATCTTACACTAGCTTGATTGTGTATGTCATTTAATTTTCTTTTTTTCTCATTTTACTTTATTATTATTCTTGGATAATATTTTTATCATTGTTGATATTTTAAACATTTTTAAAGTGGAAATAATTAGCATTTATATGATTCCATTTAAACATATTAACAAAATGTTACATGCTATTACAAATAATTTAGCAAGTTGTTGCTGCATTTTGAAGTTATACTATCACATTGCTTAATTTGATGAACAATGATAAATTACTTTATATCAACACAATTAGATCTTTAACTTCTAAATATGTGACAGTGGAAAAATAATTGCTACAAAGTACACATGAATGATTTTACAAAAATATATCTCTTATAAACAAAGAGTACTATATTTGCACAAACCTTTTGGTACTTTCAACTTAATTCTCCCACTAAATTTACCTGTCCAAGATCCAGATCTTTGTCTTTTTATGGTGTCCCAAATGAAAAAAAATATTGAAAAAATTAAATACCTCAAGTTATTTCTTCAGAGAGTAGAGTTTGTAATGATATTGAAAGTATTTTACTTGTCAGTTTATTTATTTATTGTGATTTGGGTGAAAGTTTACAGAGCAAATTCACTTTCTATACAGCAGCTCACATACACTTTGTCTCATGACATTGACTGCAATTTCCCACAATGTAACAGCTCCCCTCCTACTTCCTCCACATAGTCACCTCTTCCCTGTGTCCTTCCCTCCATGCCCTCCCACTCCCTGAGCTGTCTCCCTGTACATACATAGCCCTTCTTTTCTCCTATGATTATTCTCTCCAAGGAGTGTATGTACCTAATGTAAATGTTCAGCTCATATGCCTGTCTGGAAGCCACAGGAGTGGGTTCAATTCCAGACCTGAAAGGCAGCTAGGGGCCATGGTTTCTGTGTTTCCATCAGGCTCTGTCAGACCAGCAAAGCTGGTTTTCTCTCTCTCTCTCTTTTTTTTTTTTAATGATTTTGAGTTTTGTTCCACATTGCTCTTCCACTTTATCCAGGATCTTCTACATAGATCCCCCTCCAAGTAGTTGACAGTGATAGTAGGGCACCATCTAGTTCTTCTAGTCTCCTAGTAATATAGGTTGAGGATCACATGGTGTACCAGTCACTTGGACTAACTGTTTTCATGTGTCTTTGGTTTTCTTCATTGTTCTTTGCTCTGGATGAGGAGAGATCCATCTATGCATCTAGATGGCTGCTTGCAAGCTTTTAAGATCCCAGTCTCTACTCACCAAAGTAGGATGTGGAACAATGTTTTTGTGTGGTATGTTATGCCAATTGAGCTTGATGTCCCCTGAAACTGTGGTACTAAGGTCACAGGTCCAACTACTCGCTCCCTCTGGGTAGGTGGCTTTGGCCAAGAAGTGACTACAACCTTGTCCCTTCTCAGCTCTACTATATACCTAGGAATTCTTACAGAACATACCAATACACTTGTAGAAATATTGTCTGCCAACCCTATACATGGTCTTGGGCACACTACCGTCTGAATAGACATACCTAGTAGTTCAGCCTGTCCTTCCCATCTATCCACCCATATATTTATATTTGCCTTCACTGACAATGAAGTATTGTATGTGCAAAAGGTTCATCTTTGATGTCTTTACCTCCCCTGTACCTCTCTATGTCTTCCTCTTCATCAATGTCACCGTGTTGATCACTCACATTTGGTACATTGCCCTTCTCTTCACCCAAATCAATTAATTGTCTCTACCTATCTAACAGTGTTCTCTCCCCTCCTCTCTCACCCCAGGTAACCAACAAAGAAAATTTCCTTCTATATACAATCCTTTCCTTGACTTTTTACAATAACAGACTAATACAATATTTGTCCCTCTGTGATTGACTTATTTCACTTGCATAGTGTCCTCCAAGTTCACCCATGTTATGTGGTGTTTTGCAGATTCTACATTATTCTTCAGGGTTGCATAATATTCCATTGCGTGTATGTACCATAGTTTGGTTATCCATTCTTCAGTTGATGGACACCTATGTTGTTTCTGTCTTTTGGCTATTGTAAATACTGTGATGAACATGGGTGTGCATATATCTGTTCTTTTCTTAGCTCTCACTTTTTTAGGATATATACATAGTAATGGAATGGCTGGGTCAAATGGTAATTCTAATTTCAACTTTCTAAGGAACCACCATACTGCTTTCCACAGTGGTTGTATCATTTGACTATCCCACAAGCAGTGTATGAGAGTTTCAATCTCTCCACATCCTCACCAGCATTTGTTATTTTCTGTCCTGCTAAGCTTTGCTACTAGTGCTGGGGCAGATGGTATCCCATTATTGTTTTGATTTGCATCTTTCTAATGCCTAATGATCGTATTTCTTCATATGTTTGTTGGCTTCCTGAATATCCTCCTTGGTGAGGTGTCTATTCATGTCTTCTGCCCATTTTTTAATTGGATTGTTTGTCTTTTTGCTGTTGAAGTATTGCAGTTTTCTATAAATTTTGGAGATAAGGCCTTTTTCAGATGTGTCATTGCCAAATATTTTTTCCTAATCTGTAGGTTCTCTTTTAACTTTTGGACAATCTTTGGAAGCATATAAAATTTTAATTTTTGGAAGGTCCCATTCATCTAGTTTCTCTTCTGCTGTTTGTGTATTTTGGGTTATGCTTGATAGACTATTTAAGCCATATATTAACAAAAAAAAAACAAACCCACTGCTGTTGAGTCAGATCCAACTCATAGCAACCCCTCCTTGGGTTTCCGAGGCAGTATCACTATGGAAGTAGATTGCCCAACCTTCCTTTGGAGAGCAGCTGGTGGGTTTGAACTGTCAGCTTTCTAGTTAGCAATCAAATACCTCAGGCACTAATGCCATATATTAGGAACCCTAAATTTGCCCCTAGTTTTTCCTTGAGGAAATCTACAGTTTTAGGTTTCACATTAGGTCTTTGATCTGTCTGAAGTTATTTTTTGTGTATGGTGTGAGGTACAGATCTTGTTTCATTTTTTTTTTTTTATTAGGATTTGGGTGAAGATTTACAGAGTAAATTCACTTTTCATACAGCAGTTCACATATACTTTGTCTCATGTC
>NW_006921798.1:0-600 GCF_000298275.1 Orycteropus afer afer
TCCTTCTGCCTAGTCCGCCATCTTGCCCCGCCTCTCTAGGCTATAGTCTTTTATGTTCATCACGAAGTGCTTCAAGTCTTCTTCACTTTCAGCAAGCCAGGTTGTGTTATTTGCATATCACAGGTCGTTAACGAGTATTTTTCCAATCCTGATACCACATTTTTCTTCATATAGTCTATCTTCTCAGATAATTTACTTAGCATACAGATTGAATAATAAGGTGAAAGGATACATCCCTTACGCACCGTTCCTGATTTAAAACCATTCAGTAGCCCCTTGTTCTGCTTGAATGATTGCCTCTTGGTCTACATAAAGTTTCCGCATGAGTACAATTAAGTGTTCTGGAAATCCCATTGTTTGCAGTGTTCTTCATAATTTGTTATGATCCCACAGTTCAATGTCTTTGCATAGTCAAAAAAAAAAAAGAAAAAAGAAAAGAAAACAAACACAGGTAACCATCTTTCTGGTATTCTTTGCTTTCAGCCAAGATCCATGTAACATCAATAGTAAGATCCCTTATTCCACACCCTCTTCTGAATCTGGCTTTAATTGCTGTTATTTCCCTGTCAATATTGTGCTGCAACCATTTCTGAATTATCT
>NW_006921798.1:1235-6118 GCF_000298275.1 Orycteropus afer afer
TTTAGTTTTCTTCAGCTTCAATGTGAACTTGCAGATGAGCAATTGATGAGCTACTACACAGTCAGCTCCTGGCTGACTCATGATATTGAGCTTCTCCATCACCTCTTTTCACGGATGTAGTTGATTTGATTCCTGTGTATTTCATCTGGCAAAGTCCATGTGTATAGTCACCATTTATGTTGTTGAAAAAGTTATTTGCAATGAATAAATCATTGGTTTTGCAAAATTTGCATATTTGGTCAGTTTCAGACTGCAGAGGCTGGCCTTCAATATCTTCATCTTTGGCTTTAGTGGCTGGTGCATAAAATTGTATAATAGTTGTATTAACCTGTTTTCCTTGCAGGTATATGGGTATAATCCTATCACTGACAGCATAATACTTCAGGATAGATCTTGAAATGTTCTTTTAGACATTGAGTGTGATGTCATTCCTCTTTAATTTGTCATTTCCAGAATAGTAGACCATATGATTGACAGACTGAAAATGGCAAAACCAGTCCAGTTCAGCTCACTGATGCGTAGGATATCAATCTTTATGAGTTCCATCTCACTTTTGACAACTTCCAATTTTCCTAGATTCATACTTTGTACATCTCATGTTCCAATTATTAATGGATGTTTGCAGCTGTTTCTTCTAGTTTTTAGTCATGCCACATAAAGAAATGAAGGCCAAGAAAGCTTTACTCATCCATGTCATTAAGGTCAAATCTACTTTAAGGAGGCAGCTCTTCCCTAGTCATATTTTGAATGACTTCCAACCTGAAAGGCTCATCTTCCAGCACTCTATCAGATAATATTTCACTGCTTTTCATAATGTTTTCCAGTAATATATCAGAAAGTGTTTCAAAGCTCTTCATAAGATTCTCAGTGGCCTGTTTTTCAGAAGTAGATGGTCCCATCCTCTTCTCACTGTGTCTTAGTCTGGAAGCTGTGCCAAAACTTGTCCACTATGGGTGACCCTGTTGGCATTTGAAATATCAATGGCTTAGCATTCAATATGCAAGCCACATGCAACAGAAACACACAAGCCACAGAAATATACAGCCACAGAAACATGCAAGCCACCACAGTATGACAAACTCACAGATGAGTGGTGGTCCTACCATGAGCGTGGTATATTTTTCTATTTATATAGGTCTATGTGAGGTTCTTATAGTAGTGTTTCATAGTTTTCTTTGTTTAGGTGTTTTGTATTTTGGGCTAAATATGTTTCTAAGTACTTCATCTTTGGGTGACTGTTGCAAAAGTTTATTGTTTTCTTGATTTCTCTTTTCAGAATTCTCTTTGTTAGTATGTAGAAAACTAATTGATTTTTGTTTATCGATCTTGTACTCTGCCACATGGCTGAATCCTTCTAATAGTACCAGTAGTTTTCTTTTTGAGTCTCTGGGATTTTTTATGTATAGGATCATGTTATCTGCAAATAGAGGTAGTTTTATTTCTTCTTTGCTAATTTGGATGCCCTTTATTTCTCTTTCTTGCCTTGATGTTCTGGCTAGAATTTCCAGCACATTATTGAATAGATGTAGTATTAAAGGGCATCCTCACCTGGTTCTTGTTCACAAGGGGAATATTTTCAGTATTTTTCCATTGAGAATAATGTTTACTAGTAGTTTTGTACATATACCATTAATTAGGTTGAGGAATTTCCTTTCTCTTCCTGTTTTGCTGAGCTATTATATCAAGAATTAGTGTTGAATTTTGTCAAATGATTTTTATGCATCCATTGATATGATAATATGGTTCCTTTCCTTTTTTTTTTTTTAATAGAGGATTAAAATGAATGTTTTTCTAGTGTTGAACCATTATTGCATATATGGTATGGATCCCACTTGGTCATAAAGCATCATTATTATTATTATTACTATTATTATTTTGTATCATTCGATTCTTTAGGCTAGAATTTTGTTGAGAATGTCTGCATCTATGTTCATGAGGGATATTGGACTCTTTTTCTTTTTTTAGTGGTATCTTTATCTGGCTTTCCTATCAGGGTTAGGCTTGTTTCATAGAATGAGTTCAAGAGCTGTTTTGTATGTTTTAGAATACTTTGAATGATATTGATGTCAAATCTTCTTTGAATGTTTGGTAGAATTTGCCAGTGAAGCTGTCTGTGCCAGGACTTTTCTTCTTCTTCTTCTTTTTTTAATAACCTGTGCAAGTTCTTCTTTTGTGATAAGTCTGTTCAAATTTTTAAACTCAGGTTGTTAGTTTCATAAGCAGTGCACTTCTAGAAATCTGTCTGTTCCTTCTATGTTTTCAAACTTGTTGGAATACAGTTCTTCATAGTATTTTGTTACTATCCTTTTAATTTCAGTTGGTTCTGTTGTGACTTTTCCCATTTCATTTCTTATTTGAGTTATTTGCATTTTCTATTTCTTTTCCTTTGTTAAATTTGCCAATGGTTTGTCAATTTTATTAATCTTTTCAAAGAGCCAACTTCTGGTCTTATTATGTTGATTCCATTATTTTTCTGTTCAATTCATTTCTTCTTGAATCCTTATTATTTACTTTCTTTTGATGACTATTTTTCTTTCTTTCTTCTTCTCTTTTTTTTTTTTTTGCTGTTCTTTTTTCTGATTGCTGGAAATGTTAGGTTAAGGTTTTGATTTAGAGTCTTCTTTCTCTTTTGATGTGTTTATTGCTATAAATTGTCCTCTGAGCACTAATTTTGTTGTGTTCCAAAGATATTGGTGTGCTGCTTTCTTTTTTGTTTCAAGGAAGTTTTAATTTCATTCTATCTTTCTTCTGTTACTCATTAGTTTTAAAGCAAGGTATTTGGTTTCCGTGTATTTATTTTTCCTTGATCATTCTGTTGATTTGTGTATGGGATTGTGATCTCAGAAGATGCTTTGTAGTATTTTGATGTTTTAAAATTTATTGAGGCTTGCTTTGTGGCCTACCATACTCTGAAGAATGTGCCATGTGCACTGGAAAATGTTGTATATTGTGCTGTTATCATGTGCAGTGTTCTGTGTACATCTATGAGGCCAAACTAGTTGATAGTGTTGTTTAGATCTTCTATATCTTAGTTGAACTCTTTCTAGTTGTTCTGTTCTTCATCAAAAAATAGTGCATTAAAGTCTCTTACTATTATTGTTATTATTATTATTAAGAGAGTTACCTGGCCAATTGACTGGAAAAGATCTATGTATTTGTTCCCATCTCAAAGAGAGGTTATCCAACACAATGTGGAAATTATCAAACAATATCATTAATGTCACATGCAAGTAAAATTATGAAAATAGGGCAAAAATGGTTGCTGCAATTGACAGGGAACTGCCAAAAATCCAAGATGGAATCAGAAGAGGATGTGAAACAAGGAATATCATTGCTGCTGTCAGATGGATCTTGGCTGAAAGCAGAAAATAGCGGACAAATGATTATCTATGTTTTATTGACTATGTAAAGGTATCCATCTGTGTGGATAATAACAAATTATAGATAATATTGTGAAGAATGGGAATTCCAGGGCACTTAATTGTGCTCATGAGGAACCTGTGCATAGAGCAATTTACTTCCATAGAGATACCACCTCGGAAACTCAAGGAGGGGTTGCTAGGATTCAGATCCAACTCAACAGCAGTTGTTTGAACAGAACAAGGGGATACTGCATGGTTTAAAATCAGGAAAGGTGTGTAGCAGGGTTGTATCCATTCACCAGATTCACTCAATCTGTATGCTCAGCAAATAATCTGTGAAGCTGTACTATATGAAGAAGAATATGGCATCAGGATTGAAGGAAGACTCATTAATAACCAGTAATATGCAGATGACACAATTTTTCTTGCTGAAAATGAAGAAGACTTGAAACATGTGCTGATGAAAATCTAAAATTACAGCCTTCAGTAAGGATTATACCTCAAATAAAGAAAAGAAAAAATCCTCACAATGGGAACAGTAAGCAGCATGATGATAAATAGAGAAAAGATTGAAGTTTTCAAGGATTTCATTTTACTTGGATCCACAATCAGTGGCCATGGAAGCAGTTTTTTTAAGAAAAAAAAACAAACAATGTATTACATTGGACAAACCTATAGTAAAATAATTCTTTAAAGTATAAAAAAGAGCAAAGATGTCACTTTGAAAACCAAGGTGCACCTGACCCAAGCCATTGTCTTTTCAATATCCTCATATGCATGTGAAAGCTGGATAACAAATAAAGAGGACCAGAGAGGAATTGATGCATTTTAATTGTGGTGTTGATGAAGAATATTGAATGTACATGGACTGTTAGAAGAATGAGCAAATGTGTTGTGGTGGAAGTACCACTGGAATGCTACTTAGAAGCAAGGATGGTGAGACTTACCTCTTGTACTTTGGACATATTATCAGGAGAGGAACAAATCCCTAGAGAAGGACTTTATCCTTGGTAAAGTATATGGTCAGTATAGATGAAAAGAGTAAGATCCTCAATGAGAGGGACTGACACAGTGGCTGTAACAATGGGCTTAAGCATAGGCACAATTGTGAGGATGCCATAGGACCAAGCAGTGTTTCATTCTGTGTTCATGAGGTCACTATGAGTCAGAGCTGACTCTACAGCACCTACTAATAAGACTGTTATTGTGCAGTTGTCTATTTGTCTTTTCAATTTTGTAAAAGTTTGGTTTCTGTTTTGTGCAGCTTTTTCATTGGATGAGTAGATATTTATTACGTTTATGTCCTCTGGTTAGATCGATCTTTTAATAACTCTATAATGTCCTTCCTGTCTCTTTCACTGCCTTTTGCCTTAAAGTTTATTTGTCACTCCTGCTCTTTTTTAATTTCCATTTGCTTGGTATGTGTTTTTCCATTATTTGACATTTAGTTTATTTTTGTGTATAAGGTGTGTCTCTGTTACACAATACATTGATGGATTATATTTTCTTATCCATTCTCCT
>NW_006921798.1:6398-8120 GCF_000298275.1 Orycteropus afer afer
TTGACTCCCTCCCTGTTTAGAAGTTCTGTAAATATATTATTTATTCCTTCTTTTGGCTTTGTAGTTGTCTGGTTCCCTAGTTTCAGACTTGTAAGCTTATTTTATTTTTGATACTTCTTTATAGAGGGAACTCTGATGGCATAGTGCCTAAGGCATTTGACTGCTAACCAAAAGGCTAGTGGTTCAAACCCACCAGCCACTCCTCTGAAGGAAGGTTGGGCAATTTACTTCCATAGAGATACCACCTTGGAAACTCAAGGAGGGGTTGCTATGAGTCAGATCCAACTCAACAGCAGAGAGTTTGGCTTTTTGGTTCTATATGGTAGGTTGATTTCCAGGTGATGATGTCTTGTGTCAATTTGTAAATTATGTCAAGACAATATCAAGATAGAATGGACTGTTTTAAATTTAGGAAGATAATAATAAATTACAGGGTAATCTAAAAGAAAATTAACCTCAGGTTGTTTTTGGCCATTGTTGGTTCTGTGACTGAAAGACACCCTTTAGTGTTTCTTGTAAGGTTAATCTGTTTTTTTTACAAATTCCCTTAATTTCTGTTTTTCTGGAAATGTCCTGAATTCACCTTTGTATTTGAGGGACAATTTTGCTTGATGTATAATTCTTGGTTGGCTATTTTTTTTTATTTCAGAGTTTTTTATATGATGTCCTATTGCCTTATTGCCTGAATGATTTCTGCTATGCAATTAGAGCTGAGTCTGACTGGTTCTCTTTTTAGGTAACATTTTGCTTTTTCCCATACTGCTTTCAAGATTCCTTTTCTGTCTTTGGTTTTGGAAACTTTGATTATGACTTGTCCTGGTGATTTTCTTTTGGGATCTATTCTATTTGCAGTTCATTGAGCTTCTTGAATGTACATCTTCTCATCTTTTGTGATATTAAGGATGTTTTCTTTCAACAAATCTTCAACAATTTTCTTGGTGCTTTTTTTTTTGTCCCTTAGTGTTCTGGAATTCTGATCACACATAAATTATTCCTCTTGATAAGTTCCTACATAATTTGTAAGCTTTCTTCATTTTCTTTTTCCATTTTTAAAAATGTTTTCCTCTAACAAATTTGTATTAAGAGATTTACCTTCAATTTCACTAATTTGTTTTCCATTGATTCATTTCTACTCTTTTGGCCTTCTAATGCATTAACTATTTCTAAAGTTTTAGTACTAATTTCCCATTTGGCTTTGTCAATTTATTCTTGTATTGACTTTTGAATTCTTCTAGAACTTTGTCTGTGATTTCCTTGATTTTGCCTGTGGTTTCCTTGATCTTTCTCTCAATTATTGAAAGTATCTAAATATAACCTTTTGAATTCTTTATCATGTAGTTTAGTAACATTTCTTCTTCCATAAGATTTTCTTACTTATATTTTGATGTGTAATTTGAAGTTGTCTGTACTCTCCAAGACATTTCAGTGTTACTGCATTTATTTGTTGATTGTATGCTGATTGCTGTATTTTGTATAGCTTTGTGCTAACTTATCTGGGACATTGGGTGAGCATGCTACTTTGGTCATTCGTTTTGCATCACTGAGGCACTCACCACCTATCTCCAGGTGGATTTGGTAGCTGGAGAGAATGTGGGGACATGTCTCTGATTGTTGATTAGGTACAGTAGCTACGAATAGACTGGGCAAGTGTAGGCCACCATATGTTGTTAATCCAGTGGCACAGGAGTGGGTGATAGCACTCTCTCAGTTGGCAAGGCAGCA
>NW_006921798.1:8524-9570 GCF_000298275.1 Orycteropus afer afer
AAAAATAAGAAAAAAAAAGGGGGGGGAGGTGGCATAGTCCTAGTGCAAATGTTGTTGTTTGTTGTTGTTGTTAGGTGCCATCAAGTCATTTCCTACTCATAGTGACCCTATGCACAGCAGAACAAAATACCACCCAGTTATGCGCCAGCTCTGTGATCCCTGCTATACTTGACTCCATCGCCACAGCCACTGTGTCAATCCATCTCATTGAGGGCCTTCCCCTCTTTCGTCAATGTTTCACCTTACCAAGCATGACATCCTTCTCCAAGGAATGGTCCCTTCTGATAACATGACCAAAGTAGGTGACATGAAGTCTGGGCATTTTCATTTTCAAGGAGTATTCTGACTGCACTTCTTCTAGGACAGATTTGTTAGTACTTTTAGCAGTCCATGGTACTTTCAGCATTCTTCACCAGAACCACATCTCAAAAGCATCAATTCTTCTTTGGTCTTCCTTATTCATTGTCCAGCTCTCACATCCATATGAGGAGATTGAAAATAGCATGGCTTGTGTCAGGTGCACCCTAGTCCTCAAGCAGATGTCTTTATCCCTCAGCACTTGAAAGAGGTCTTTTGCAGCTGACTTGCCCAGTGCTATACGTTGTCTGATGTCCTGACGGCTGGTTGCATTGGCATCAATTATAGAACCAAGCAATGTGAAGTATTTGACAACTTCAATCTTTTCTCCATTTATCATGATGCTTCTTATAGGTTCAGTTGTGAGGATTTTTGATTTCCTTATATTGAGATGTAATCCATACTGCAGATGGTGGTCTTCAATCTTCATCAGTATGTGCTTCAAGTCATCCTTACTTTCAGAAGCAAAGATGTGTCATCAGCATATTGCAGGTTGTTAATGATTCTTCCTCCAATCATGATGCCACATTCTTCTTCATATAGTCCAGCTTCTCGGATTATTTGCTCAGCAGATAGATTGAATAAGTATGGGGAAAGGATATGTATTGGATTGGGTTCTCTAGAGAAACACAAAAACCAGCAAAGTATATATATATATTTATAGAGAGAGAAAGAGAGAGAGAGAGAGA
>NW_006921798.1:10427-11562 GCF_000298275.1 Orycteropus afer afer
CATTTTTTAATCATCTTCAGTAAGATTTTATTTATCTTATTTTTTTGCTGTTAATGATATTGTTCTATAATTTCCACATTCTGTGAGATCACAGTGTGCAAGTGTTAGCCATCAAAAATGACTACCATTGAAATGTGGAGCTCACTCTGTGAGAGTACACACCTCCATCTGCAGAGGGACAGGGGCAGGGCTGCTGACCACATAGTTGGTGAAGGGATGTACACCTGATTTTGGGGATCAAAGAAGAAAAAAGGGGATAGGAAGAAAGAAAGAAAAAATAATAAAGGAGGAAAAGGGAAGGACTAAGAAGAAAGAGAAAAGAGAAAATGAAAAGCAGCACAGTACTGGTGAAAATACTTACCTCCAACCAAAGCTGTGGCCAGAACACAGTGCTTGCTCCATGACAGTGTACTCTGCCTCCTGGGGAGGAGCAAGGTTGGGTACTGCTGACTGTGAAGGTGATGGTGGGGAGCACCATCTCTGCAGGATCAAATGAAAAAATAAAGGAAGAAAAGGAAGATAAAAATGAAAAAATAAATAGAAGAGGGGAAGGGGAACAACTAAAAAGAAAGAGAAAATAGAAAAGAAAGAAAAATATATGACATATCGCTGGCAGTGAGGTTGGGTTTGACTGATCTCCTGGTAGGTGGGAGTGTAGGGCATAGTAGCTTTAGTAAATGGGAGGCAGTGTACGATAAGGGAGTGGGGTATCACACTTTCTTGTCACTGATGATTGATATGAGTGATGGAGCAATCCTGTGTGAGTAGAGCTGGAGTTCTGATTGTTGTGCACATCAGAATGCTTCAAAAAGGCTGTGCTGTGCCAACTGGCAACTCACTACTCCACGTGCTTCTTTGTGCACTGCTTTTGCTCAGTCTCTCCCTTTAATCCATATTTTACATGTTTTTTTATCCTTTCTATTGAAGCTCTAGTATCCAGGATTCTCATCCTTGTGTGTTTAACTTGGTTTCTCAAGACTTTGTTGTATAGGGTGTAGATTGTATGTCTGCCAAGTCTACCATCTTGGATCATTCACGTGCTTTTCTTGACCTTGTGTCATACTTTGTGTTATTTCTTGGGATGGGTCACTAACAAAAAGTGCCTGACTATTGCTTTCTGTGCATTTCATAATTA
>NW_006921798.1:12852-14630 GCF_000298275.1 Orycteropus afer afer
TAGGAAAAGGGAGAACACCAAATTGTGCACATAATATATAAATGGCAGATGCTAACACCAACAAGTATATCCAAAATACTGCATTATCATTAACACCAAACACCAGGCTACAGGTAAATGCATAAACATCTGACAAGATCATATGGGGGTCAGTGAACAGGAGCATACCCTAGACGAAGGATATATTCAGTGGAGGCTAATCTTGCACAAATACCAGTGATACAAAATACTGCAATCCTTACAAAAACAACAGAAGACAGACATAAAGTAATACTTCACAGGTAGCCAGACACTGTGGGAGAAAGTTCCAGCAGATCTACCAACTCAGGACCATAGTGCTGGGGAACACCAGATTCAATTGGCACAGCAAAACACAAAAAGTCTTATTCCTCATCCTACATCAGTGAGTAGCAACTGGGATATTAAAAGAGGCCATCTGGTTGGGCAATCTACTTCCATAGTGATACCACCTGGGAAACTCAAGGAGGGGTTGCTATGAGTTGGGTCTGACTCAACAGCACATAAAAATAACAACAACAACAACATCTAAGATGCAGCTAATGGTCTCCTATTGTCAGAAGTGAAGAAGGATGCAAAGGATGCAAAAAAAAAAAAAAAAAGAAAGAAAGAAAAAACAAGGACATGATGGCCCTTGAGACCAAAAGAACTAGATGGTGCCTGGCTACTAATGCCAATCACTCAGGAAAGTATAAAATCTGGAGATCCTGGATAGAGTGGGAGGAAAAACATGGAACAAAATCCAAAAACTCAATAACGACTGGTTGGATGGAGTCTGATGAGACCCCCGATACTATGATCCTAGTATACATTCTGGGCTGGGAATAAAACTCACTCCCTGAGGCTGGCTCCATAGTAAATAGTAAACAAGATGTACATGCAGACCACTCAACCCAGGGTGACGCACCCACATATATAATGGAAATGCAGCTCTTGGAGCAATCGACCATGGGGCACCAGAGGGGCAATATTCACATGGAGAGAATGCAGGGCACACAGAAGTGCATAACTATGAGGCACATGGGGGGAGCATTACTGGGCAGGGAGGGGAGGAGAATGGGTTAGGGTTGGCGATGGTAAATGGGGAGTGAAACAAAAAGTACATATAATGTTGAATGTAAAACAAACTCTTAAAATAGATAGATAGATAGATAGATAGATAGATAGATAGATAGATAGATAAAAGGAAATTGCAATAGATAATTGGATATGAAAGCCTGGAGTTTAGGTGTCAGATCAGGAGAAAGAACATCTACACATTGACTGAGAGATCATACTACACAAATGTTCCTAGAAGTTGTAAGGATGAGATGAGGCAAATAAACCCAGGAGAAATTGTGACTTGTTTGCCTAACTGAGATATTTCATATAAGTGGAATCATACACTATTTGTCCCTTTGTGACTGACTTATTTCACTCATGCACTTTATATTTGACCTTAGGCACATTATTATACCTTGTGTCACTTAACAGGATGAGTCTCTGACAGAAAATGACAAGTGATTGTTTTTCATATATCTCATAATTATTAGATTCTCAGTTATGACTTTTCTGTTCTTAAATGTGGGAAAAAAAAAAAAAGTGGAAAGTTCCAGTCCATCTATCACACAGAGATAAGAAGGATGAATAGTTCAAATGTGAATTGGCTTAGATTAGCTGATCAAGTAAAACGCCAGGCTTGGAAGCATTCACAGATAAAGAGAGATATTCACTCTCCACAAAAAAATATTTAGTTTCTTAATGATGACTCTGTATAGTTA
>NW_006921798.1:42895-53852 GCF_000298275.1 Orycteropus afer afer
ATCATGGAGCTGGCTCAGGACTGGGTGGTGTTTCATTCTGCTGTGCATAGGGTCACTATGAGTCAGAGATGACTCGATGGCACCTAAAAACAAACAACATACAACACTTTATCCACATTTTGTTACATGACATTGATTGCAATTTCCAGAATGTAACAACTCTCTTCCCACTTCTCCCCTGGGGTTACCTTTTCACTGTGTCCTTTTTTCCTGTGTATTTGTGCCCCCTAGACTACCTCCTTATGCAAATACTGCCTTTCTGATCTTCCATAGTCGAGTGCTCTAAGAAGTGTACCTAATGGGGGAAGAAAAAAAGTTCACTTTATATACCTGTCTATTGTTTGTCTGGAAGCCATCTGAGTGAGTTCAATTCCAGGCCCTAAGGGTGACTAGGGGCCAAAGTCTCAGGGATTTCACCAGTCTCTGCCAGACCAGTAAGCCTGGTCTTTTTTTTTTTTGTGATTTTGAGACTTTTTTCCATATTATTCTCCCACTCTATCCAGGGTCTCCTACACTGATCTTTTCCTGAGTGGTTGACAGTAGTAGCCAGGCATCATCTAGTTCTTTGGTCTCATGTCCATTTAGGTTGAGATTTGAATGGTCCACTAGTTACTTGGGCTAATTATTTCCAGGAGTGTTTGATCTTTGTTCTTCATTCTTCTTTGCTCTGGATCAGGAGAGACCAACAGTTGCATCTTAGATGGTCACTTGGAAACTTTCAAGACCTCAGTCACTACTCACCAAAGTGAGATGTAGAGCAATGTTTTAATGTAGAATGTTATGCCAAATGACCTTGTTGGGTCCTGCAACAATGATCCCAAGCCCATGGGCCCAACATCTCATACCCTCAGGATGGTTGGTTGTGGCTAAGAAATTATCAAGACCTTGGGCCCTGTTAGCTCTGTTATATTATGGACATTCTTATAGCACATACAAGGAGCCCTGGTAGCATAGTGCCTAAAGCACTTGACTGCTAACCAGAAGAAGGCTGGTGGTTCAAATCCACAAGCCACTCCTCGGAAGGAAGATGGGACAACCTACTTTTGTATTGGTACTACTTTGGAAACCCAAGGAGGGGTCGCTATGAGTCGGGTCCGACTTGACAGCACATAACAACAACAACAATATAGCACATACAATATATATACATACATATATATAGTAGAAATATTATCTGCCAAACTTATAAATTGTCATAGGTGTATTCTGTTTTGCCTAGATGTACCTGATTGTTCAGCCTCTCTACCTATGTATCTATTCATAGATTAATTTTTGTTATTACTGATAATGCAGTATTGTGTATGTAAAATTGTTTATCTTTGTTATCTGTATCTCTTGTGTACCTTATGTCTTCCTTTTCCTTAATGTTACTGTGTTGGTCGCTAACTTTTGGTATATTGAAGCATTTCTTTTAGAAAAATTTTCACATGAAAGAATACAAAAATAAACATGTCTCTAGGCATGTAGTACTTTCACTAAAACAAAAAATTTGTTCCATCTCTGTTTCCAGAACTACCCTGTTGGCTCACAGACCATGCCTTTTCAGTCTTTTAAAAACTGTTTATTTTACTTTTGGTTAAAACATACACAACACATCATGCATCTATTCAACATGGTCTGCATATGCTGTTTAGTGACATTGGTGACATGCTTCATGTTGTGTCACCATTCTTACTATCTTCTCCATATTGTTTAAGCACCATTGACTTAAACTCACTGCCCTATAAATTACTCATCTATGCTGTAGAGTTACTGTTTACAATTGCTTCCTCAGTCTGAAATTTCACTGAACTTAGATAAATGCCCTGCATGACTTACACTAAAGAAGACTAGAGAGTATTTGCAGGACAGTATGGATTGTGAACCTGAAATGAATTGGACCAATCTCATTTGTGTCCTTCCAACATTAACATATCTTTTAAGCCTGAATATAAAAAGAGATAGTCTTTGGGTAGAACAGAAAGTCAAGTGTATAAAGCTTAATGGTGCAGAGCTAAGGCAATCTTACTGAAACAAATCAAATTCAGCAATTAAGGAATTTAAAGAAATTCAAAGAATTTTGAATATAGTTGCACATTTTCCAAGGCTCTATTTGGGACTTCCTTAAGCTTTTTTTTTTTTTTCCCCAGTCATTTTCTCCAACATGGGATTAGGTTTTCATTCTACATCACAAGCATTTTTATATATTAATTTTTATTTTATACCATATGTTAATAATTCTTCAACAATAAAACATACTATGTCTTATGTTAAAGCCCTTTGGATTTTGTTGTTGTTGTTGTCTGCAGTCAAGTTGATTCCAACTCATAGCAACCCTGTGGGACAAAATAGAATTGCCCTATAGGGTTTCCTAGGCTATAATCTTTATGGAATCAGGTTGCCAGGTCTTTTCTCCCGTGGAGCCACTGGGTGAGTTTGAACTGCCAATCTTTAGGTTAAAAGCCCAGCACTTTAACCAATGTGCTTCCAGGGTTCCTCTTTTGGTTTTACTTGACTATAACATCCTTGAAGACAGGGACAATTCCTGATCCTTTTTTAAAATATATTATAGAATGTAGCATTGTGCCTTACACTATCGATAGATGTGTGTTACACTGAAATTAGTTGGAAATAATATTAATGAGTTCTTTGAATTCAGCAAATGTATAGATCCCATGGTACAGTTTAGAGTAAACATTTGTCCTCTGTGATGGGTTTTGCTATATCAGGTGAATCTAGATATTCATATCACATTTATATAAAGAGGTGAGAATTTTTTCTTATATACATATTTAATTAGAATGCAATCATTTTCTGTAACCCTACAATGATTTAGATTATTGAGGAAGAGGATCTTTTAAAATACTCTTCTTCCTTAAAATATCTAAGTGCTGGCAGAATATAACTAATAAAAAGTTATGACCACTTAATCAAACCCAAATTATTATTTCAAAATATACAGTGGGAAAAAGATAAGTCCTTTTATATATATTTAACTATATATATGTTGTTGTTATGTGCCGTCGAGTCGGACCCGACTCAAGTAGATTGCCCCATCTTCCTTCCGAGGAGTGGCTGGTGGGTTTGAACCGTCAGCCGTCTGGTTAGCGGTCAAGTGCCTTAGCCACTATGCTACCAGAGCTCCTAGGAGCCAGACGGCTGACGGTTCAAACCCACCAGTCACTCCTCGGAAGGAAGGTTGGGCAATCCTACTTCCGTAGTGATACTGCCTCAGAAACCCAAGGAGGGGTCGCTATGAGTCGGGTTTGACTCGATGGCACATAACAACAACAACAAATATATATATATATATTTAAATCTTGGACATTATCCCACTATCCTGAAAAAGAAGACATTTTATGGGTCATTGTGGTAGTTAAGGTTGTGTATCAACTTGGCTGTGCCTGGTTGAGTGGCTGGGAAGCTGGTGGTAGTTATACCCCATGATGAGACAGGTAATAAACTCTATGGTGGGATCTACCAAATGCAGCTGAGTAGCTGCTTTTGGGATGCAGTCTGCTTCCTGTATATAAGCAGCAGCTTTGGGAATGGTTTCTAACTTAGGCACACTTGAACCCTGCATGTAGCCATGTCATTGTTTAGCAGCCTGCCATGCTCTGCCAACCTTGGGACTTTCACAAGACTTGAATTAATGGTCTGCTGTGTGGTTTTGTACCATTGGAACTGTGCTTTTTTACTTGTCAGTCTTGGGCTTGTCAGCCTCAGCAGCCAGAAGCCACCTGAGTAAAGAAAAGCCTCTAGCTTCAGTGGGCCAGGAGCAGGAGGCAGAGCTGAAGCACAAGGTTGAAAGGCCTTCACCCAGCCCCTAGAGCTTGGCACTTTGAACTCGAACTTAAGCCTCCAAACGGTAAGAGAATAAACTCCTGTTTGTTCAAGCATTCCTTTTGTGGTATATCTTGTCAGAGAGGCACTAGGCAACCAAAACAGTCAGGAACCAGAAAATGGATGCATTACTTATATTTTGGCATCAACATCAACATCAACCATGGTTTAAGAATCAGAATTTTAGAAAAAGTGAGAAAAAGAGATGACAGCCAACTGTGTCATTCATATCATTAGTGGTCTACTCATCTAATTACCCTGCCTTCTTCTTTACTTCGTTATCCCTACTAATTGTGATTTCCCTACAGGTTCTTGATTACAGTCTTTGGTTCCCAACATGAGCTAAACCAATGCACAGCTCACACTGGAGCTTCTCAGCTCCATTTACTCATGGGGAATCTTTCCAAACTCTCTTGCCTTGGCTCTGTCACAGAACAATATTCCTTGGAAGAAGAGTGATGGCTGGATCCTTGTTACCATCTAATTGCCTTTCATTTGATGAAAACCTAGATCCATCTTTCAGAGAAGAACTCAACAGACTTACGTTTAAGCTAAGTAAAATTTATCTAAAGTGTCTGGGAAATTGAGCTTATTCTGTGGCATATTTTGGTCAGAGTGTTTCTGGAAATAGTATATCAGAAAGGATGGTGCTTGACCAAGAGAATTAGAGTCCTTTGCAATATAAACAGTGTTCTTTAGTGACTCTGGGAACAAGAAACCTGGGCTCCAGTCAGTAGCAGATGTTGTTGACACCTTCCTGAGTCTATCTGAGTTCACTATCTGAGTTCATAGCTGTGAAATTGGTAGAGAACTTCCAGCATGGTAACTGTTTTCATCTCAAGCATATGTGTTGCTCTACTTCTCACTTGAGGGCTTCTTCTGGAACTCTGGGGGTTTTCTTCCACTGTTCAGAAATGCAGGGAAATTAATGTCCCTCAGGATAACCCTCAACTGGTGGGGGCAGGAAGTGGTGGATACATTCCCTGGCCTTCCAGTACTTCAATGGGATAATTCAGAGGCATATTTCACATCCTTTCTCAGAAGGTTCCCAGCAAGATAGCCCCAGGCGCTCACAGCAGCAACCTACTCTTGAACACAAACTTTGTTGTAATTTTTCCTTTCTGCATCCATGTCTTTGTCTTGGGATCTTCTCTAAGGGGAACTCAAGCTAAGGCACAGTCTTAACTATACTATTCATTTTTCTGTGCCTAAGTTCCTTGATCTATAAAATAAGACAACTGGTCTACATTAGTACTTTTCCTATTTTACTTAGCTGTAGAGTTCCTTCTTACCAAACTAGATTTTTAACAAAACCCTACAAAATAAATAAATAAATAAATAAATATATATATATATATTTAAAAGTGATGAATATGTTCCTTAAATGATTTAAAACTTTTTTGTTTGAATGACAGGTATTTACTTGTTTCTAAATCACTAAGGCATAGTTTGGGGTCCCTGGAATTCCCTGTAGCATAATTTTAATGTAACAGGACTAAATCATCTGTCAGTCTCATGGTAATTCTAAAATTCTATGATTCTAACTGTGGATGAAGGTCCATGAGAAGCTCTCTACCTTCCTCCTAATCTCTAGTTAATTTCCCAGACTTGAAATCCACACAGATCTAGTTTAGAATCTTTTCATCCCCATATGATTTATGTCCCCATCATCAAATGGTTGTGTGTGTGTGTGCATGTGTGTGCATGTGTGTGTATCTCGGACACACACACACACACAATTTTACATTCCTAAGAACAAATCAGAAATACAATTTCCTGACTTGTGGTATGCTACATTTTTCCCAGGAATTTTGATTATCTGCTATTGGGAGTAGAAAAAATAATCCACATTAAAAATTTTTCACACTGTCATGAGTATTTTTAAGTTTTTTGCTGCATTTCATTTATAACAACATATTCAGTAATACTGTTAATTTTGACAGAGATAAAATATACAGAGAATTCATAAATATTCCAGCAGGATTATGTGCTTTAAAACATTATTTTGCTCCCACGTCTTAACTCTTGGCCATTTATATAATTCCCAAAAGTTATTTTCCTTTCTCACCAAGGTATTTTCACTGGAATTTTAAAATAAGATATTTTTTTTCCCCTGGAAATATCCATATGCCTCTTTATTTCCTCCTTTCCCACACTTTCTGCCCAAGCTGGGATCTGAATTTTAATCAGTCTGTCTTCCCCTATTATTATTTTTTTTAGAATACTTTAGTACCTCCAACTATTCTTCCAGGTAGAGCACTAAACCTGCAATCATTTGCTTTCCCTGGGATTGATTCCAGCACATCTTTTACCTCAAAGATCTTTCTCTGAACACTTTCACTCTCTTCTTATACCCCGGACTTTTGCTAAGCTTGTAGAAATAAATACAAAAAAAAAAAAAAAAAAACAAATTCACTGCCGTGGAGCCTATTCGACTCATAATGACCACTCCTTGGGTTTCCGAGGCAGTATTTCTATGGAAGTAGATTGCCCGAACTTCTTTCCCAGGAGTGGCTGGTGAGTTTGAACATCAGCCTTCTGGTTAGCAGTCCAGTGCCTTAGGCACTATGTCACCAGAGCTCCAGTAGAAATAAGCAGGAAAAAAATAATAACTTACTGAGTTTTTATTTCCTTTTATCCATTGTTCACCAAGTGTTTACCTTTATGATTTATGACATGGTCATCTTTTTTTGAACAGAGGACCAGATTTAAAAGAACAGATTTGGAGAAGAGATCAAATAATATCCGAATGTTCATATCCAGATAACATATACACATATTCTGTTAGGAAGGATTGTTTCTTCCAAATAGGATTCTTAGTGAAGTTAGTTCACCATTTTTTGGTGAAGTTGAATGTTAGTGAGAAAAAGACTAATTTATGTAACCATTTTACCACAGCCACAGAGTCTCACATATCCAGGTGAGTTGATGCTTGTAAATTCCCTTTACAAATTGTTTGTTTATCCAAAAATTTTCTATAGTGTTATGTCAAATCCTATAATGTTCTGGAAAACATATCTTTCCTTCTCTTAGGCAGAATTTTTCTTAAGCCATTCAGGTGCTTGCATAGCCCTTTAAATAGTTCAGTTTCTGAGCTCCTGCTTTTGTTTTAAGAGATGCACCCCACCATATGACTTCATCTAAATGCATTCCTCATCTAAACCACCCAGGTTGCAGGCTATGCATCTTGTCTTCTACACCTGACTATAAGTTCCTACAAGACAGGAGCTCCTCTTCCAGAGCTAAGCAACAGGTTGGGTACGTGATCACTCCTTAATATATGCTGGCTGAATAAATCATCAAATTACTGGAACATATGTTTTAGGAGTTGCCTTTGGAAGAGATTTCATTAAGAACTTTCTGAATGGCTCAAGATTTCATGATTTGGCTGTTTTTCAGAGATCTGACTGTCTTTTTTTTTTTTTTTTCCCCCCAGTTCCATGTATGAATCATGTATCTGAAGTTTCTGTCCTACTGTGCTTGGCTTTGATGGTATCCCAAGCTTTGAGTTTTCTTTCTTTCTTTTTTTTTTTTGTCAGATTATAATACTTTATCTCATTTTGAGTCTGGTTTTCCCACCTTGGACATTGATGTAAAAAACCAAGTCTCTTTCCTTTATTTTCCTTGTGTCTTGTGCATCCACGTGTTTAACTGTGGTTGTATCAAGTATCAGCCCACACCCTGAGGAGATGACCAAATGTTCTCTGATAGATGCCAAGGTGGTGCTATACTTACCACAAATACAGGGATCAACTGTATTTCAGCAAGGGAAACAATGATTTTTTTTTTTTTTTTCTGGTTTTGTTCCAAGATCCTTCAGCAAATTAAGCCAGTATGTTTCTGCATTGTGTTTTATATTATTTTTGGGCAGAGATCACTACTGATGTGTTATCCCCTTTAGCACCAGTGCTAACAGTTGGCCTACATTTAGCCATAGGTACAGCCGTTGACAAGTTTCATGTGTTTTTTTTTCTTCATTTTCCCTCATCATATTTTTCCCTTTAGTAGAACTTTCTTGGCACACTGCTTTTTGGGTTGTTTTTCTTCTTTATTCTTTTACTATGACATCTATCAAAAGGTGTTGCCAGGTCAGGATCTTAGGATGTCATATTTCCTGATAACCTCCCAAGAGTCACAAATTCAGGTGTGATTTGCTTTGGATTTTAGGAATAGTGAGGTAACCTGAGCAAAGTTTCTACATTTGTTCTCTATCTGTTTCATTGATTATTTCAGTTCATCACTACAAATGATAATAGGGTTGGGCAGAACCTTTCCCTTCGTATTAACTACATCTTTTTAGATGATGGCAAACAGTGTTGTCTTATCTAATAAGCAAGGTAAGCAAGGGCTTACTTGTACTTACTAATCCATGTTTTTTTCCATCACATCAAAGATTCTGTTTCTAGGTATGGCTGGCATTTGTCTCTCTTCCAACCTCACAGTGCCATCCTACAGAATTAAAGCCTCTTTTAAAATTTAGAATCCATGACAGAGATGGAATACTCCATAAGCAAGATAAACACTAATTTACTTGTACTTTCTTACTAATCTGAAGTGAACATTTTCACAGAGGTTTCTCTGTTCACTACAGATTAGTAAGTAAGTACAAGTAAGCCCATGCTTACCTTCCTTAGTGGACAATCCACCCCTCATGGCAGATAACAGCAATAGAAACAATGATTGGCTGCTAACTTTGTGCTGGGAAATTCTCTGTGTGTTTTACACATATATTTTATTTAATCTCCACATCAACTCTATGAGTTAAGTATTAGTCACCCAATTCTTTAGAGGCATCTGGTTGCCTTCCTACCTGCTGGCTAACCCAGTATTTCCTGCCAATTTCTGCTATTACATGTTGACTTTCTGAGCTCTAATACCAGGATAATTTTCCCCCTCACCTTTAAAATATTATATTGATTATATGTCCTATTTTTTCACTGAAATCAAGAAGAGGGTCATAGTTAGTCATAATTTTCATTTTCTCATTCAATGATTTTGTTGCTACCTATAAATTGAAGGTGGCAGAAGGAAGGAAGAGGTACAAATGGTTTGTGGAATTGTTTCTCTTCTATTTCCCTCCCTTCTAAGGATGCCATCCTCTTGTATTTTCTATTAACTCTGTTTTTGCCCACTCCTCTGACCCTTGTCTTAACCCCAAACCTCACATTTCTGTCACCTCCTTTCACATATACCATCCTTGGCAAGTAAGTTTTTTCCAACATGTTTTTTCAACACATGACTTATTATGAATTCCCTTGGTTAGTTGATGCAGAATCTGAAGAACAAAGCAGTTAAACAACTTGCCAAATTCATAGAAACATGCCAAAGAAATATGTGAGAGATGGGGACTTACTCTTCTTGAGGTTCAGCTCAAATCTAACTCCCTCCATGGAATCTTACCAGACTCCCCCTCCACCTTTTCTAAAGAAAGAATTATTCCCTCTTGCCTCTGTTATCTCATGCCACTTTATATATCTCTCAGTATAGCATTTATCTCAGGATATTGTGACTGGAGGTTTATTAGATAGTGAGACCTTTGGAGTAAACATCATACCACTTATCCATGTATCCTGTGGGCCTAGAGAGCAATTGGCATATTGCAAATGTTGGATAATGTTTTGGTTTGTGAATGACTATATTAATACTGTATGATTGACAGCTATTTTTATTCTTCTTCCCTGAGGTACTGCTTCATATGGACCCTGTTGTTTTATGAGTGCTGATTTCAGAGGGTACTCTTATTGACTCAAATATATATTTATATGTATATTAGATAATATGGATACCAACCACAGAAGTTTCATCACAAAGGTTCTATTTATAAATTAAAAATCTTGGGTTAAAAATAGACCTAATCCACTCTTATTATGAAATCTCCTTTGTGAAAACTATGAAATAAATTTCAATATGAATTGCAAGTTTCAAAATAAAAAGTTTATTATTTATAGCCTAAGTTTTCTCCAGGCATTCAGAATTTTACTTATACATACACACACACACACACATTTGCTGCTTGGGGTCATTTATGTGGTTATATAAGCTTTCAATTTACATATGAAACATTACTAAATTGTTTACATCCATGAATTTCCAACATGATTCCAGCTTGACCTGTGGTACATTTCCTCATGTAGGCACAGAGAAAGACATACCTTTATATCAGATTTTAACTTACAAGCAGAAGTAAGTTATTAGACTAGCCAGGAGAGAATAAAAAGAGAAATAGCTATGCTTTTAATAGAAGAAAGAGAGCAAACGTTGATTTAATCAATTGATTTACTTTTAAGTAAGAGAACAGATGTTTTCTGTTAGATCCCTGGTGAAAATTCAGTAGGCGCCAGTGATACTTTAGGACCAGTGGCTTCTGATAAAATTTGAAATGAAGGTCTGGACTGTTCTTGCTAAATGGGTTTTTGCACAGCAGGCCTTGTCACTGTGGTGTGATTTTTCTCTTGAACTGGAATCAACTCTTTCTTCTTTGTTCATGTTTTCTCTGCCTCTACTGGCCAGTCCCCTTCATCCTTTATTACTTAGAACAGAAACATAACATTACATTCTTGCACTGTTAAATTGTTGAAATACATTGTTTGTACAGAGTATGATGTTTTACCTAAAAAAGGCTACTGGAGCCCATTCTCTTGTGCAGCAGGAACACCTAAGGTTTCTTCTGACCTTACCTGGGCTACACTCTCCTTATTGAACAGTCAGGTTTCAAGAGTGGTTGAGGTGTTAGTTTCCCTGATGCTGACTTCATAACCTCCCCTCCCCAGTCTTGCTATAGAAACATTAACCAGAACCTCACTTACTAAAACTTCAAAGGGTTTCCTCCAAAGGTTTCTAAGATCCTAAATGCCAATTTTTCTTTTTTAGCTTCTTGAAAATCACTTGCAGAAATATGAGCCTTTTCCTTCTCATAAACACTTCAATTATGTTAATATTTTTGGAATTTCATTGCCAAGCACAATTTGTTTTTACATTTTCAAGTAATACATCGTCTTCTTTGTTATTCTTTTTGCCCAGACAGCCCCCATCTCACCCATCATTTGACCAACAATTCTGCCAGACTTTAAGCTCCTTATGATCAGGGAATGTCCAATATGATTTTAGATCTCTATGCATAGGAAGGAAGGTTGGG
>NW_006921798.1:54439-55566 GCF_000298275.1 Orycteropus afer afer
TTGAACCGCCAGCCTTCTGGTTAGCAGTCAAGTGCCTTAGGCACTATGCTACCAGAGCTCATATATATATATATATATATATGTATGTATATAATAAGGTAGTTTTAAAAGTTTGTATTTTTAGATTCCTAGTGAAAATTCAGTAGGCTAACAAAATGTTTTAATATTCAGCAATTCACATTCTATGGGGCATGGAATGATCATTATCTGCTACACACGAAGTATAGATTGGTATATACTTGGAACAGCATCTTGTTGCTTGACTGAATTGAGTGAATAGAATGATAACAAGAATAGTATTAAGACACATGGAAACTCTTCCAAGCTTCCTTCCTCAATGCAGCTGTACTGGGTCTGTTCTGGTTTTCACCCCTTCATGTCATCTTTTATCCTGTCCCCCAAACTAAAACATCTGCAGTAGGAGCAGGAGAATGTTTTGGAAGCAGAAGCCTGAGGAATGCTTATTTGAATGGAGCTGACTTCTTACCCTCCCCAAGGGGCAGAGGTGTTGATAGTTTCCATCAGTAATGACCTCATAGGAAAGCCATGTGCATCTCAAAAGCCACCACCACAGCTGGCACTGATTCAGGGAGAAGCTGGAGCAAGAGTCTAAGTGATCCTTGAGACGGAACTACCCTGTCTCTTCTCTGGGCGATCTGTCGGCCCCAATCTGGAAGCAGATTGAGGAAAAGCATGGAAGAAGATTCTAAATCTTTCTTTAAACCATATCTGCCCTTGGGAAACAAAGAGCAGAACACCTAATTTCCAAGTTCCAAAGTATTTAATGTGTATAATTTTGATATACTAAAATAATTTTCCTCCTTCTTAAAAAATGCACAATTAGTTACTCATTAATTCAAGCATGCAATCACTCACCAGTCAGTTTATGTATGATGAGCATCTACTATGAGATAAGTACTATATGAGGCAATAGGATTGCAATGGAGAACAAAATCTGAACCATCCCTGTACTCATGGAGATTTAGACTATGAGAGAGATGGGTCTAAAGCAAATAATTGCACAATTGTACAGAGATAAATGCTATGGGGGAAGAGAATATTGTTCTAAGAAACCATATAATAGAACAATTTTCATATCATTTAGGGTGAGGGAGGGATTGCTTAAG
>NW_006921798.1:56316-59819 GCF_000298275.1 Orycteropus afer afer
ACCAGCCACTCCTCGGAAGGAAGGTTGGACAATCCTACTTCCGTAGTGATACTGCCTCGGAAACCCAAGGAGGGGTCGCTATGAGTCAGGGCTGACTCGAGGGCACATAACAACAACAACAAGCAAAAATAGCTGCAGCCCCCACTGATTATTCTAAGTTAACCATTTGTCATTGAGTTGATTCTGACACATGGTGACCCTATGCATGTCAGAGTAGAACTGTGCTCCATAGAGTTTTCAATGGCCGATTTTTCAGAAGTAGATTACCATGCCTTTCTTTAGAGGTGCTCTGGGTGGACTTGAACCTCCAACCTTTTGGTTAGCAGCCAAGCACATTATCCATTTATACCACTCAGGGAGCTAAACTTAAGCCTTACCTTTTGTTAAAAATTATGATTCCTTTTGTGCTGTTCTCACTAGAAATGGAGACAAGTTGCTCAAAATCAGACATTTTTAAATTTCTTCATTTAATTATTAAGCCCCTTTCCTTCTACACTGTTAAATGAGTTGTTGTTCTGTGCTGTTGAGTCAGACTTGACTCATAGCAACCCCTCCTTGGGTTTCTGAGGCAGTATCACTACGGAAATAGATTGCCCAAACTGCCTTCTGAGGAGTGGCTGGTAAATTTGAACTACCAGCCTTCTGGTTAGCAGTCAAGTGTCTTAGGCACTACGCTACCAGAACTCCTGTTAAATGAGTAGTGTTACATATTGTTCTAAGCTATATGGCCTCCAGAACCTAGTCTTCTGATCTTAGCTTTTGTTCTTGTTCCTCTTCAATTCTCTATTGTCACTGTTGCCAGAGTTACTTTCATAAAATGCAAAACTGTTCAAGTCATTCAATGGATTTTCTTCATTAGCTAGAGATTAAAAAATTTAAAGTCTCCAGGAAGATGGTTACACTCCTTCATAATCTGATTATTCTCTATGATTTACTCCCACCCTCTTCTACTCTTGCAAATTTGCTTCCTGGTCCTACAACCTCTCTTGTCCTTTCTAGCCCCAGCCCTTGCTTGCTGATGGTTTCTTCTAGGAATTCCTAACTCCTGGCCAAGATTGTTTCATCTTGACCTCCTTTGAACAGTCATCTCTCTGTCTCAAGGTTAATGATTTTTGTCTCTGCTAATATCTTCTCAGGGCACCATCTAAGAAAACATAATGTGTCATATTACTTCTTTGTATGTCTTCTTTTCTCCACTGGATTCTGAATTCTTTCACCACAGGAGCCATATTTCTGGTATTTCCAGAATTTGACCCAGAACCTTGTACGTGGCTTTTGCTCAATAAATGTGTGTTTAAAAAATAATTAATTAATTAATGTAAGATAGAATGTTATCTGTTAGGCAGGGGAGAAAACAAAACAAAACCTTCCCTAAAGTCAGACAGAAACAATAATAAAATTATACTTTTTTGGAAATTATAGAGTGGTAATGATTTATTGGAGCAGCTGTATTTCACTTGTGTTATGATAGATGTTTGTAAGTTCAAAATTCCTACAATAATTATTTGCAAAATAAGCCCTAACTCTTCACTCTCATCTAAAGTTATGCGTGCATACACTTTGCAATAAGACTTTGCAGCTCCTGCCATTAAGAGGTGGAGTCTGTTTCCCCATTCCTTGGATTTTGGATTGTCTCTTGGCTTGCTTTAACCAATAGTATGCTTTGGAAATGACAGTATGCCAGTTCAGAGCATAGGCTTCCAGTGACCTTGAAGATATTTGCCCTGTCTCTTGGAATCCTGCCATGTGAACAAACCCAGGCTATTCTACTGAGAGACCTCATGGAGTATAGATGAATTATCTGAGCTGCAGTTTCCCCCTAGACCAGCCAGGTCTCAGTGGGCCTTCCAGTAGTTTGCAACTACACATGGAAGCCAAAATCACTTATCTGGGCCCAGCCTATACTGTACCCAGCAGAATTGTGAGCTAAATAAAGAGTTCCTTAAGCCTGTAAATTTTGGAAGTAATACTGTGCACAAAAATATTTCTCAATGAAATGTTTATCATATTTATTAATTAATATTTCTTCTCAAAAAGTATTTTGAGCACCTACAGTATGTAAATCACTGCTTAAGACTTTTAGCAGATATACAGGTAAATAAGATATTTTCCCTGTTTGCAAAGGAATGGAGGAAAACTCCTAAGAGTGCTAAGTTTAGGCCAAGGTTACAAATGTATGTGATAGTAAGTGTAGATTTAAAATTCCTTCTCATAACTAGTTTACAGTATACCAAACTCCAGCATGAGATGATAGATGGAGTGACCAGAGTGTAGAGGAAGCTTCTTTGAAGTTATTTCCAAATAGGAGCTCTGGTGGTGTAGTGCCTAAGACATTTGACTGCTAACCAGAAGGCTGGTGGCTCAAACCCACCAGCCACTCCTTGGAAGGAAGATTGGTCAGTCTACTTCTGTAGAGATACCGCCTTGGAAACCCAAGGAGGGGTCTATGAGTCCCAGTGACTCCATGGCAGTGAGGTTTTTTTGTTTTGTTTTGTTTTTTTGTTTTGTTTTGTTGTTTGTGTGTGTGTGTGGTCTGAAGGAGTAAAAAAAAAAAAATTTAAAAATACAAACTTACTGCTGTTGAGTCGACTCTGACTCACAACGCCTTCTCCTTGGGTTTCCCAGGTGGTATCTCTAAGGAAGTAGATTGTCCAGCCTTCCTTCCAAGGAGTGGCTGCTGGGTTTGAACTGGCAGCCTTCTGGTTAACAGTCAAATGCCTCAGGCACTACATCACCACCAATAAAATACTCTGCCATTTATCATGTTATGGAATTGAAAATGATTATTTCAGAGCACAAATCAAATCCGAATGCATACTGAGTTTTGAATACACTAAAGAAATTTTGTAAAGATGCCACCGCATTTAACTTCATTTCAAGTTGATTTAGCCACAAAGTTCTAAGACTTTTTTTGTCTCAGTAGATATTAACTGATATGGAAAAAGACTAATTTTTCAACCAATGCCACATAGCACAGAATTTTCACACAGATTGGATTTCAGTCACTAACATTTTTTCCCAGACCAATGTTGAGCACATTGTAGGAATTCAAAAATAATTGTTGAACTAAGTTAAAAGCTTTCCTTTTTTTTTTTTTTTTTTGTCATAGAGTAAAGGAGGAATATTTCACTGATTTCTTGTTGATTTTACGTTTCAGTAAATTCTTATATCCAAATGGTTGGAGAATGAAATAATCTGCCTTAATTAAATAGTCTGACTAACAAAGGATTACTATTTATTTTATGAATTTAAGGTTTACTTAATAAAGTAATAAGAATTCAGTAGAAACAAAAAGACAAACAATCCACTTAAAAAATGGGCAGAAGACATGAATAGACACTTCACTAACAAGGATATTCAAGTGGCCAACAAACATAAGAAGAAATGCTCACAATCATTAGCTATTAGAGAGATGCAAATCAAAACAACAATGAGGTCCCATCTTGCTCCAGCACTAGTAGCAAAGTTCAACAAGACAGAAAATAACAAATGCTGGCATGGTT
>NW_006921798.1:60839-69866 GCF_000298275.1 Orycteropus afer afer
CACACACACACACACACACACAAAAGAATTCAGTAGAAATGTCAACACTATAATATTGAGTGGAGTTTGACTTTTTCTTACTCTGAAAGCAACTTTGTAACTTTTGTTATAGGCATCAGACTTCACTGTAAAACATGGTAAGCAATATATTATTAGGATTTCTAGACATTTGTATTCCATGTGGTCATAAGTTTCCTACAAAAATATCATCTATAATATATATAAACTTACAGCTAGAAATCAGATTATGAACAATGCTGAATTTTTCACTTATATATTATTGTTTCACATATTAGCACATGTTTTGTTAACAAAATGGGAAGTCAATATATATAGTGTAGAAATTATTTTCCTGTATTGACAAGAAATTATTTTGTCCAGATGTGTAACCAAACTGCTTATATGTTTTTCTATTTTATCTGTAACCATGAAGTCATACATACCAAAATGTCAATTTTTTAAAGATTATTTTAGAATTAAAATAGTCTCACAGAGAAAGAGTTCAAATATAATTTAGCAGAAAAGCAGAAAGTCAAGTCAAATTACATACAGCTGGATTAAAACACAGGGCAAAGGGAAAAGATTTCCGTCATTACAACATGTGTTTGCAGTAGAGGTATTTTATTGAGATAGATTTATTTGTGAACCCATAAAATTAAGAAAAACTTTTGTTATTTTGTGCAAAACACTTAGAAACTTAGAATAAAAAACATGGGTACTGTATTGATGTTAGTACATTGAGTAAGACTTCAGGAGGCAACAGGTTTTTTTTTTTTTTTTTTAAGTAAAGTTGTCATTATCTCTGTTCTCAAGTTAGTGTAAATCAGAGACAGCTGGAAGCTTCTTTCAACCAACCAACTCACCATACAATTTTCAATGAACTTTTTTCTCAGTGATTCTTAACACCCTACATACATTCCTAGCTGGGTCCCAAAAACCAGCAGGTTAATACAAAGCAAAAGGACCTTCAAGCACTCAGTTAATGGCAGCCAAATTCAGCTGAACTAAATGGTATATCTGACATGACCGCTAAGTAGCTGTGTGTCTTTGGGTATTCCTTTTGCCTCTCTGGGACTCTAAAATGTGGCAAAATTTTGATTTATAACTTTACAAATCTTCTTGGGACCTGTAAATCACCAAACTAAAACTATGGTCTTTATTTTCTTTGGGACCAAGTATTCTTTTGAGGCAACAAAGGAAATAACCTGTACACTTGCCAGGTTACACAGTTGTTCAATTTAGTAGTATGCCACCTAGTATATGGCAGGGTCAGTCCTCAAGAAATAAAATTATTGATTATTTTATGCTTTGTAATTTTTTTTAGCATTTAGACGGCATTATCAGGCATAGCCTTGGCCATAGGGAGGAGCTTATCTGTTTTTTGCTTTCCTTTAAATGTCACATGCATAGTCGATACAATTAGAGTTAATAACTACTGTTATTGCTTATAAACATGACTCCTAAATGCTAAAACAACAACAACAATCTCACTGCCATCAAGTCAGTTCCAACTCATAGTGACCCCTCCTTGGGTTTCTGAGACAGTATCTCTCTGGAAATAGATTGCCCAGTCTTCCTTTGGAGGAGTGGCTAGTGGGTTTGGACTGCCAGCCTTCTGCTTAGCAGTCAAATGCCTTAGGCACTAGAGCTCCTAAACTTGGCTCCTAGTGGTTTTAATTAGAGTTCTTTAATGGATTTACTAGTTAGTGCATAAGGAACTCTGGTAGCTTAATGCATAAGGTACTTGACTGCTAACCAGAAGGCTGGCGGTTCAAATCCACCAGCCACTCCTCGGAAGGAAGATGGGGCAATCTACTTCCGTAGTGATATTGCCTCGGAAACCCAAGGAGGGGTCGCTATGAGTCGGGTCCGACTCGAGGGCACATAACAACAACAACAGTTAGTGCATATGGCGTGAGCTTGTCTTTTTGAAAACTTTCTCCAGAAGCTCTATTATATGACATATCAAAAATTTAGTCAGTACCCCACAAACTATAGTAAGTAAACAGCATCAGACAAAGTTGTAGTGTTTAAGATAGGAGTTTTTCTCATATTGTATCTGATTTAATCTTCATGATATATCTATAAAGTTGGTATGATTACTCCCATTTTACATGTGGGGAAAAGTTCAGAGAGGTTATCTTTTTTTCTCTCATTCATTCAAGAAATATTTGTTAAATGTCTACACTAAGCCAGTGTTATGGGTTGAATTGTGTCCCCCCAAGATATGTGCTTTAATCTTAAAACCCTTATACTTGTGGATGTAAGCCCTTTTGAGAATAAGAATTCTGTATTATGTTAATGAGGTCATGTTAATGTAGGGTGTGTTTTAAGCCAATTACCTTTGAGATATAAAAATAGCAAACTAGGCACAAAAAGGGAAGTAACAACAGAGGGGAAGATACATGCCACATGAAGATCTCCAAGAGCTTGAAAAACAGAAGCTTAAAAGAGAAACAACCTAGAGCTGACACAGAGAAAGACTTCTCCTAGAGTTGCTGACCTGAATTCAGATTTTAGCCTCCTAAACTGTGAACCCTGGTAGCGCAGTGCCTAAGGCACTTGAGGGCTAACCAGAAGGCTAACGGTTCAAACCCACCAGCCACTCCTCAGAAGGAAGGTTGGGCAATCTACTTCAGTAGTGATACTGCCTCGGTAACCCAAGGAGGCGTTGCTATGAGTTGAGTCTGACTGGATGGCAAATAACACCAACAAACTGTGAGAAACAAATTGCTGTTTGTTAAAGCCACTCATGTGGTATTTCTGTTATAAACAGCACTAAGAAACTAAGATAGACAGGCATTGTCCTAGGTATTGGGGATAAAGCAGTAGGGTGACGAGGTGACGACAAAACAAGATTTTTGCTTCTGTGACATTGCATCTTTGGCAGTGGTGGAGGCAGGAAACGAAAATACTAAACAAGAAATGAAAACATAAGTGAATGATTTCAAATACTGTTAAATGTTATGAAGATAATGCAGCAAGGTACTTTGATAAATTTGCTGGTGGAACACCTACTAAAACAGGGTGGGGAGCATAATTAAGGGGGACCTTTCTGAGAAGATGACATTTGAGTTGAGATCTAACTTATCTAAATGGAATAACTAGGATTCAAAAACATATGACTCTCCTAGTGGTAGATATTCTAATAATATTTATATGTATGAAATTTTCTATGGACATTAAAACACTACACTTATATCCTGTCTCCTCTGGAGTTTGTTATTAGGGTCAAATGAAAAAATGAAAGGAATGTAAAAGTATGAAGAATTATATACACTAAAGCTTTATTCTTATTGTGTACCCTTGCAGTCTGGCAGTATGGAGCTCATGCTGAGGAAGGAATAAAAGACAAGGAATGAAACATGTATGCAAGTTCAAAGAAACAAGGTATATGGTGATTTAGTCACAGATAAAATAGAATGACATTCATTACTTTTCTTCCCCAAAATATTTTGAAGAAACAACCTTTTGAAGATGAAAGTTTAAATCATCAATAACCCACTACCCAACGAAGACTATGGGTAATATTTTAGTGGATTTCCACCTAAGATTTATTTTTTGATGTGTCTTTTAATAAAACTAAATTCAGGTTTGTAAATACAGATTTTTAATTTTTATTACTTTTAATTTTATTTGATAGTTATTTAAACTGCTTAAAACATAATTTGTATGGGTACAGAGTATTCTGTCATATAGCTATATGCCATCTTTTGCATTGAACATTTGGAGTCCCCGGATGATACAGTTAATGTGCTTGGCTGCTAACTGAAATGTTGGAGGTTCAAATCCATCCAGCGTCCCCTCTGAAGTAAGCACTGGCAATGTATTTCTGAAAAAAATGGCCATTGAAAAGCCAGTGGCATATAGTTCTACCCTGACATATCTGGGTTGGCAGGAATTGGAATCAACTTAATGAAAACTGGTTGGGGGTCAGTGAACATTTAGCTTCCTCTAATTTTTTGCTATTTTAAATAAACTGAAATGATTCTCATGCATATTTCTATGTCTGTTTCTCTTATAATGTTTTCAGGATGAATTTTTAGAAATGAAATGAAATTCCTACAGTCAAAAGTATGAACATTTAATTCACAAAGCTGCTGTTAAAAGTTGGTGAGTAGTTTCAGGCTCTCCTGCAAAGCTAAGCTTGACCTTCTGTTTCATCTTGCACTCCTTCCAGTAATAGACTTAAAAGTGAACGTCTTTGACCAGTGGAGCTGATAATCTACACTTACCAAGTCTGATGATCATTTGCTCAGTATTTTGTTAAGAAAACCTTTATTTTAACCACCATTTGACTGCATGTCCAATGATAACTGATAGTTACAAAGTAATACTGGGACACTGCAATGTCCTAATATTTTGGTCCTCTAGTGCCACTCTAACAGAAAATATCACAAATGGGTAGCTCAAACAAACAGGGATTTATTTTCTTACAGTTTTGGAGGCTAGAAGTCTGAGTTCAAAGTGCCAGCTCTAGAGGCTGGGTGAAGGCCCCTCGACCTTGGGCTTCAGCTCTGCCTCTTGCTCCCAGCCCACTGAAGCTGGTGGCTTCTCCTAACTCAGACAGCAGCTGGCTGCTACTGCAGACAAACACAAGGTTGATGAATATAATGGCATAGTCCCAAAATTATTAGCTAACACAGCAGGCTACTAATTCAAGCCCATTAACAGTCCCAAGGTTGGCAGACAACACAGCAAACTATTGTGATGAAGGTTCAGCCAAACGCAGGATCCAGATGTGCCCAAAGTTAGAGACCTTCCTCAAAGCTTCTTCTTATATACCAGAAGCAGGTAACATCCTTAGGACACTACTCAGCTGCTCACGGTAGTTTCCACCATACAGTTATCACCAGTCTTATCATGGGGACTAACTATAACCAACTGCCCAGCCACTCAAAACATGACCCAGCCAAGTTGATACACAACTTAACTGCTACACTTAATATCATAAAAAATGGATAAATTATGTTCAGTAGAGTTTCTGCATTACATACTTACAGTGTTCTATGTTATTTACACCAAATTATATTCATGATTTTCCAACTCTTTAAATATAATGATTCCCATGTGTATGTGATGTCTTTTGATTACTCATATCTGTCAGTTGATTATAAAAGACTAGTCCCTAAATTTAGGTTTAAAAATGTAATTTACTTCTTCATATAATGTTTCAAATAATTTTTATTTCTACTTAATAGAGGAGAAGAAGACTATTAGATGAGTCGTATCCTTATTTTATACTATCATCATTTTATGCCTATTTTACTTTTACCAAAATAAGCTTTTCTTAATTTTATTTAAAATGGTCTTGTTTTGTACTGAAGTCTATCAGAATAGCCACAATGCCTGTCAAAAGCTTTGAGGGATTACCAAATTATAATTTAGTTTGAAAATGGCCACTTTAGCAGATCAGTGTCCCCCTCCTGGGGCTAATAAATATGCATCAACTACCCTAAGAAGAGGAATATTTGTTTGAAACTTTTCCAAACTATGTGGAACCACTTAAATGGAGATCTTGCACAAAAAGGAATTTTCCACAGATTTTTACTCTTTCTCATTTTTAGGTGTTTTAGAAATACAGTCTGCAAGGAACCTGGGTGGCACAGTGCTTAAGTGTCCGGCTGCTAACTGAAAGTTGGGCAGTTTGAACCCACAAGCCCTTCCCCAGGAGAAAGATGTGATAGTCTGCTTATGTCAAGAATACAGCCTTGGAAAGCTTATGGGGCAGTTCCACTTTGTCCTACACGGTAGCTTTGAATTGGAGTCAACTCCATAGCAGTGGGTTTGGTTTGTTTATTTTAGGAACGTAGTTTCAATAACCCATCTGGCCGTGTTGCCCTAGGGTGGAAGCAGAGCCGCAAAGGATGTTAATGAGGGGAAAGGAAAGAAAGACAACAGATGCTACAAGAAATAATTTGAATTTGGCTAATATTTATATTCAAGAGAGAAATGCAAGTGAGAATCTTGTACTTTAAACAAGATATATTCAGATCATTTGCAATGTACAGAGAAATTAAAATACATGAAATTGAACTTTAAACTATGTAGAAGGTGAGATTAAAAACTAGCACAAATTATCCACTTATCACCTTCATCTTTATCCATTTGCAATAGGTGATGGTGAATGCAAAGTATTTCACTCAAGAAGCTTATCTTGAAGTGTAGTTCTAAGACAAATGATTTCCTTTAAGATAGCATATGTTTACATTTCACATTTCTCTGAAAGTTCAGATTGAACAGAAGTATAGTCCCAGTGGCTGTACTACAGGAGTGGAGTCGGGGGTGAAGGTGTGGACCCCTCTAGGTGACATTGTCAGAGGGGGTGACAACAAAATACTATGAAATTTTTATGCAGTGTCTCAGCACGGTTACATTATTTTTTAATAAAACTACCCCTGAAGTTAGTTATAACAAATTTTTTTTGTAAGCTAGTTTACATGTATCAATATACTTACAAGACAATAGACCTCTATGCTAATTTACTTTCCAAACCTTCTAATGTGTTTCAGTTAGAGCTGTCATTATTACCCAATTACAATATTTTGAAGCACGCGGTTTGGCCTGTATTTGCTGAAAACATGTGCTGTTGCTTTGTTGCTGTCAGAGTTTTTATAGTCACCGATTTTTTCAAATATTCTGGTGTTTTAGCTACAATATTGTGGCTATTAGTATTTTTGAACCTGGATCAATTTTTTTTTTTTTTAAGGATGATGTACTTTAATTAGTGAAAAGGACAAAAATCAAAAAAGTTTTCTACTTAGTTACTAATAATGTAACTAACGATTTTGTAATTCAATGTAGAAAGATATTACAAAACAATATGTTGCTGTTAGTATTCATATAATCTAAGAAATATTATTTTTAAGAAATTTAAAGCTATATTTATCACATATTTTTCTATGATTAAAATTGATGATAAACATTATCAACATTCTGTATGGTCTGGTATGGGAGGAGGTACGCTGGGGGAGGTGTTACTGCACTGAGTGACACAAATCCAGGTGCCAGGAGATGCCACTCCTTAGTCCTTATAAAACAGAACAGATTGTGTGATGGGGTAACCGCTAAAAGTGGGATTTTGAAGAGCAGTTTTTCCACTTACGGATTTTAGACTTTACACATTGCCGTCAAGTGAATTCTGACTCATAATGGCCATAGTGAACCTGTGAACAGGGTAGAACTGTCCGATAGGATTTCCAAAGCTGGAGTCTTTACAGAAGTAGACTGCCCCATTTGTCTGTGGAACAGCTAGTTAGTTTGAACCACTGACCTTTCAGTGAGCAGCTGAGCCCTTAACCACTGCTGCACACTACCAGTATCCTTGAGAAAAGTCAAATCAACTTTCTGGACCTATTATTTTCCTCTATTTAAAAATGCTATGATTGGAATAATAGGTCATTTATCTTTAATATTACTCTTACTACCTATTCCTTGGGAGGTCTGGTGGTGGAGTGCCTAAGGCATTTGACTCCTAACTAGAAGGCTGATGGTTCAAAGCCACTCCTCGGAAGGAAGGTTGGGCAATCTACTTCTGTAGTTATACTACCTTGGAAACCCAAGGAAGGGTCAGTATGAGTCGGGTCCAACTGGAAGGCAGTGGGTGGGACCTATTCCTTAAAAACCAAAAAACCAAACTCACTGCCGTAGAGTTGGATCCAACTCACAGTGATCCCTCCTTGAGTTTCTGAGGGGGTATCACTACAGAAGTAGATTGCCCAATCTTATGAATTAAAACCCTGAAATTTACAGTCACCTAATGCATCTTTTACTTTATCTCTTTGTTCACTTTCTGTCTCTTTCTCCATATGTATCTTTTTTATTTATAATTGCATGTATGTTTTATTGCTCTGTAAGAGGTAGAAAAGTGTAGTAAACTTATGAGCTCTCTCTTCCTTATTTCAATGTAGAGTATCTTTTGTTTCTTTTTGTGTTTTCTGAAAAGGCCTAATTGTTTTCTTGCAAAGAGGAGTTCCCAGCCTAGTTTTTAACTGACTGACCAATATCTTCACAAGCTTCCCATGGGACATTATAAAGAGAATAAACAGATACATATGTGAGATCATTAAGTCTCCATTGTGCATTATGTGTGTGTGGTGAGCATCTGAGGTCATATATGCAGATTCTAAACCTTGGAGTGGTTTCTTTAGTCTCTGCTTTTAGAATTTTTCAATAAAGCTCAATAAACCATCTCTTTCAGATTTCCATTAGGAGCTTGAAGAAGCATTCATGGTAATAAAGGCGTAAATATGATCCCATTGGGCACTCAGAGCTGACAGCATTGATGAGGACTCTTTATGAAAGCAGTCTCCCAGCATGGGTGCTTTCCCTGGGGCCACTCAAGAAGGAAAGAGCTGTGATTAACAGTAATTGCCACTAGAGGTCAGGTTTGACCATCCATACACATGGTGAATCCACCGCAATGGCCTTTGAACTCTTGACCAGAATTAGTAGAGTATTATATGTTTCCTTGGGTCATTGATTGAGATTAAATGGATGCTGGATAAACATATGAATTATGTATCACATGCAGCATCTATTAGAAATAATTTGAATTTGGATGCTGTTTTTATTTAAGACTATTGACATTATTTCCCAATCCTACTTTGAAAGAAAACTCACTTCCTTTGAGTCGGTCCCGACTCATAGTGACCCCTCATTGGGTTTCCGAGGCTGTATCTCTACAGAAGTAGATTCCTCAACCTTCCTTCCAAGGAGTGCCTGGTGGATTTGGACCATCAGCCTTCTTCCTACATTTTAGAATATCAAAGTAGGGTCCAGGTTTTTCTACTTTCTCCTTATAATCAGCATCAGTATGTAGGCAGAATAGAGAAGTGTAGTGGACAGGGTGGTGGTATTTGAGGTAATTTGTGTGGTAGTTCAGTTTGTGTATCAGCTTGGCTGGGCCTGGCTGAGTGGCTGGGCAGCTGGATGTAGTATTCCCCATGATGAGACTGGTAATCAGCTCTATGGTGGAATCTACTGTGAGCAGTTGTGTAGCTGCCTTTGGGTATGTGGTTTGCTTCC
>NW_006921798.1:70326-71827 GCF_000298275.1 Orycteropus afer afer
GAGTCATCTTCGACTCACAGCGACCCTCTTGCACAGCAGAACGAAACACCTCCTGATCCTGTGTCAGCTCTGCGATCCCTGCTATACTTGAGCCCATTGCCACTGCCACTGTGTCAATCCATCCCATTGAGGGCCTTCCCCTCTTTTGTTGACCCTCCACCTTAACAAACACGATATCCTTCTCCAGGGAATGGTCCCTTCTGATAACATGACCAAAGTAGGTGAGACGATGTCTGGCCATTCTCGCTTCCAAGGAGCTTTCTGGCTGCATTTCCTCAGGACAAAAGTGTTAGTTCTTTTAGCAGTCCATGGTACTTTCAGCATTCTTTGCCAGCACCATAACTCAAAAGTGTCAATTCTTCTTCAGTCTTCCTTAGTCATTGTCCAGCTCTCACATGCATATGAGATGATTGAAAATGTCATGGCTTGTGTCAGGTGTACCCTAGTCCTCAAGGAGATATCTTTGCTCCTCAGCACTTGAAAGAGGTCTTTTGCAGCTGACTTGCCCAGTGCAATATGTTGTCTGATGTCCTGACTCCTGTCTCCATTGGTGTCAGTTGTAGAACCAAGCAATATGAAGTTTTTGACAACTTCAATCTTTTCTCTGTTTATAAAGATGTTGCTTCTAGGTCCATTTGTGAGGATTTTTGTTTTCTTTATATTGGGGTGTAGTCCATACTGCAGACTGTATTCTTCAATCTTCATCAGTAAGTGCTTTAAGTCATCCTCACTTTCTGCAAGCATTTCTGATATGAAGCTTCCCTTACTTCCTGCTACAAATATTTTCTATTTGCATATCATATGGAAAGTTCTGTAACTTGATTTTGAACCCTAATAGTTCACTTATTTTAAATGGGTTGTACCTGAGATGGTGGCTGTGGTGGTTCATTGGTGTAATTCTCATTTTCCGTGTGCAACACCTGGGTTTGATTTCCAGCCAATGTATGTCAATAGCAACCATTAACCATCTGGCAGTATAAGCTTGTGTGTTATGATGCTGAACAGGGGTCAATGGACCTTCTAGACTAAGATGGACTAGGAAGAAAGCTATGGCAATCTACTTCTGAAAATCAGCTAATGAAAACCATATGGATCACAATGGTCCAAGGAGGCACCATGAGTCAGAGGATGACTGAAGGGCAACCAATAACAACAACATACCTGAGAGAGGTAATGCTGGGGCTTGGTATTCAGCTTCTGTTTACTTGACAGAGCTCATTTTGATTTTACCTCTATGGCCTATTTTTCTAGGACTAACGTTGGCTGCACAAGCAGAAAGAACCAATGTTTGTTGAATATGTACAAACATTTCTTATTTATCAAATATTTCTTGTGTACATTATCTCATTTAATCCTCACCACAACTTTTGGAAGTAGAGATTGCTTATTAACTCCTGTTTACAGACAAGACGACTGAGGTTCAGAGATTAGGTAACTTGTTCAAATCACACAGCTTATAGGAGGAAGGACTGGGATTTGAATTCAAGTCTGTTTTTCTCCA
>NW_006921798.1:72512-74267 GCF_000298275.1 Orycteropus afer afer
TTTTCCCTTAAATGTAAATTCAGGTTTATCGATGTCCAATTTATATATAGTAAAATTCTCCATTTTTCCAGTGTATTGTTTAAAGCGTTTTGACAAATGTATATATTACCATCATAGTAAATATACCGACTATTTCCATCACTGTCAAAAGTTTCCTGTGTCCCTTTGTAGTCCATCCACTTCTTCCAGACCTGTCACCTATCAATCTCTCATCTGAGTCCTGAATATGATTTTGCCTCTTCCAGAATGTTACATAATAGAATCATGTGATACGTAGCTTTTAGGATGTGGCTTCTTTCTTAAGATTCTTTCAGGTTTTGCATGTATCCGTAATTCTTTTTTTTTTTTCTTTCTTTATTTTAATGAAAGTCATATTTCACTGTATGAACATACTTGAGTTCATTCTTCAGTTAATTGACATTGGAGTTGCTTCTGTTTTTTTAGCTATTATGAATAAAATTGTTACACATATTCATGTCCAGGTTTTTTGTGTGGACATGTGTCTTTCTTTCTTTCTTTCTTTTCCTTTCTTTCTTTCTTTTCCTTTCTTTCTTTCTTTCTTTCTTTCTCTTTCCTTCCTTCGTTTTTGTATGTAATAAGAATTTAATAAGCCAAAAAAAAAAAAAAATCTGTTTGCTGTTAAGTTGACCCTGACTCATGGTAACCCTATGTTGTTAAGAGTAGAACTGAACCCTACAGGCAAGTGATTTTTCAGAAGTGAAGCTCCAGGCCTTTCTTCTGAATTGTCTCTGGGTGAACTCAAATCTGTTCCTTTCAGTTAGCAGTCATATGCATTAATTATTTGCAGTACCCAGGGACTCGAAAGGAGGTCTGGTGGTGCTGTGGTTAAGGCATTGGGCTGCTAATCAAAAGGTCAGAAGTTCTCACCTACCAGTTGCTCTGTGGGAGAAAGATGGGACAATCTGCTTCCATAAAAATTTACAGTCTTGGAAATCTAATAGGGAAGTTCTACCCTGATCTGTAGGGTCACCATAAGTCAGAATTGACTTGATAGCAGTGGGTTTTAGGGACTCTAAGACTTTAATAAGTGCTGTGATATAATCATTAGTACTACCACCACCATCATTTTCTTTTTAATCTTAAAACATGACACTATATTTTAATTTGTTGAAAATTATTTTTCAAATAATACAGTAATATCTGAAAACAATCAATTTAAGTAAATATAAAAACATTACAGTATCATTCCTTAATTTCATTCTCTTTTTTTTAATTTTTAATTTTAAGAGTTTGTTTTACATTCAACATTATGTGTACATTTAGGTTCACTCCCATTTACCATTTACCAGTCTCCTCCCCTCCCTGCCCAGTAACCTGTACCCCATGCCTCTCATAGTTATGCATTCCTATGTGTCCTGAATTTCCTCCATGCAAATGTGGCCCCTCTGGTCCCTCGTGGTTGATTGCTCCAAGAGATACATTTCCAGAGAGTATGTGAGTAAGTCACCCTGGATTGAGTGGTCTGCATGTACATCTTGTTTACTACTGGGCTGAGAGCCAGCCCTTGGGTGTGAGCTTTATTCCAGGCCCAGAATGTATCCCAGGACCATAGTATTGGGGGTCTCACCAGACTCCACCAAACCAGTAATTCTGGTCATTATTGAGGTTTTGGATTTTGTTTCACATTTTTCCTCCCACTCTGTCCAAGATCTCCAGATTTGATCCTTTCCTGAGTGATTGGCATTGGTAGCTGGGCACCATCTGGTTCTTTTGGTCATGAGAGCCATCATGTCC
>NW_006921798.1:77952-82560 GCF_000298275.1 Orycteropus afer afer
TTTATGTGGTGGATTACACTGATTGTTTTTCTGATGTTGAACCACCCTTACATAACTGGTGTGAATCCCACTTGGTCAGGATGTATTATTCTTTTGATATGTTTTTGGATTCTGTTGGCTAGGATTTTGTTGAAGATTTTTGCTTCTATGTTCCTGGGGGATATTGGTCTGTAGTTTTCATTTTTAGTGGTGTCTTTCCCTGGTTTTGATATTAGTGTTATGCTTGCTTCATAAAATGAGTTTGGGAGTATTCCATCTTTTTCTATGTTCTGGAATAGCTTGAGTAGTATAGGTGTCAACTCTTCTCTGAATATTTGGTAAAATTCTCCAGTGAAGCCATCAGGGCCAGGACTTTTCTTTGTGGGGAATTATTTTTCTGACCTGTTCAGTTTCTTCTTTTGTTATTGGTCTGTTCAAGTAGTCTATCTCTGAGTGGGATAGTTTAGGTAGGTCTTGTAATTCTAGAAACTTGTCCATCTCTTCTAGGTTCTCAAATCTGTTGGAGTACAGTTTTCATAATATTCTGTCAGTATCTTTTTAATTTCAGTTGGTTCTGTTGTGATGACACCCTTTTCATTTAATATTCTTATAATTTGCATATTCTCTTTCTTTTCTTTTGTTAGATTTACCAATGGTTTATCGATTTTGTTAATCGTTTTGAAGAACCAGCTTTTTGTTTTGTTTCTCTATTTTTTTTTTGTTTTCTGTTTCATTTATTTCTGCTCTGATCTTTATTATTTCCTTAGTTCTAGATATTATAGGATTCTTTGGTTGTTCTTTTTCTAGTTGTTGGAATTGATGAGTTAGAGTGTTGATTTTGTTTCTTACCTCTTTTTTGATGTATGCATTTATTGCTATAAACTGACCTCCAAGTACTGCTTTTGCTGCATCCCATAGGTTTTGGTATGATGTATCTTCATTCTCATTTGTTTCTAGGATTTCTTTTATTTCAGTTTTTATTTGTTCTACTATTCAGTAATTTTTCAGCAGTGAATTTTTCAGCTTCCATGTTTGATGTATTTTCCTTGATCTTCCTATTATTAATTTCTAATTTTACAGCATTGTGGTCTGAGAAGATGTTTTGTAGTATTTCAATATTTTTAAATTTATTAAGGCTTGTTTAATGTCCTAAAATATGATCTATTCTGGAGAAGGATCCAAGTGCACTGGAAAAGAATGTGAATTGTGGTTTTGTTGGGTAGAATGCTCTGTATATGTCTATGAGGTTGAATTGGTTGATTGTGTTGTTGAGTTCTTCTGTATCTTTGTTGAGTTTTTTTCTAGTTGATCTGTCCCTCCTTGAAAGTGGTGTGTTAAAATCACCTACTACTATTGTAGAGTTGTTTATTGTCCCTTTTAATTCAGTTAATATTTGCTTCATGTATTTTGGAGTACTTTCATTGGGCACCCAATGAAATACTTATTATCGTAATGTCTTCTTTGTCAATTGACCCTTTCAGTATCATATAGTGTCCTTTGTCTCTTATATTGTTTTTCACCTTAAAGTCTATTTTATCAGGAATTAATATTGCCACTCCTGCTCTTTTTTGATTACCATTGGCTTGGTATATTTTTTCTACCCCTTAACTCTTAATTTGTTTATATCTTTGTGTCTAAGGTGGGTCTCTTGTAGGCAGCATATCGATGAGTGTTATTTTCTTATTCAGTCTGCCACTCTCTTTCTCTTGATTGGGGCATTTAGTCCATTCACATTGTGTGTAATTAGTGATAGGTATGAATTGATTGCTGTCATTCTATTTTTTTTTTTTTTTTGTCATGTTGTTGTTGTTTTCCTTGGTCCATATATTTTATGTGCTGAGTTCAGTTTTTGCCTAGTGCTTCCTCCCTTTTCTTCTTCATTGTTGGTTTTGCATTTATTAAACCCATAAGTTTTCCTTCCTTCTGGATTTGTTTAGAGGGATTGTTAATTTTCTCTGTGGTTACCTTGGAGTGAATTCTTGTCTGTACATTTTTAGAACAGTGTGTTCTATGAGGATATAGCCCTGTTTTCCTCTCCATTTGGAAGTTTGTACCTAGAAGTTTTATTCCTTCTATTAGGTTAGATACTAGTGTCATGTGTAGATTTGCTTTCTTGATTTTTAATGTACAATGTTTTCATGTCATCCCATATAACTCTTAGGTTCTTTTCATTTCTCTTAAATCTTTGTTCTGATTTTTCTTCATATAGGCTGGTGTCCAGGGATTTGTCTTCTAGTTGGGAAATGCATTCTTCAGCCAGTTCTATCTTACTCTTTTGTGCTTTTATTGTATTGTGTAATACTGTAATTTTGGTATTCATCTTCTGGATTTCTAGCTGCTGTTTTTGTATGAGTTCTGATTGTGTGTTAACCTTGTTATTTATTTTTTTTTTTTTGTGAATGGTTTTCCTGCATTCTTCCAGGGGACTGTCTGTGTTCTCCTTGCTTTTGTTTTGGGTTTCCTTAGGCTCTTGTAGAGCTCTATAAACATAACTTCTAAATTCCTTCTCAGATAATTGTATTTCCTCCTCTTCCTCCATGTATAATGAGACCTTTGTTTGGGGTTTTACTTCTAATGCCTTGCCTTGTTTTTTGTTTGTTTGTTTGGTTGGTTGGTTGATTTGAGGTTGCCTGTTGTTTCCTAGACATTTTCAGAATGTCTTTATCTGTTGGTTATGTATTGATTTGTTTTGTCTTGGTGTTATGATTTAATATTTTGAAAAGGTGGAGCTGGTGTACATAATTTTTTTTGCTATTAATTCAGGTGTTCTGGGTTACTCTGCAGTTTTTTTTGTGAGGATGGAATCACTGTGTGGAATGTGGATGCAGGTCTCTGTCCTAAAGAGAGTTTAGGATTTGAGCCAGCAGGTATTATGGTAGTTGAATGTGGTTTTTCTATTGGATGAGTGAGGGTATAAATGGAAAAAGTGGGAGGAGAAGAGAGAGCAAAGAGAAGCTCCAAGGTTCCAAGAGCAGTTTCTAGGACTTTGAGCGGGCTGCTAATGATGACGTTGCATTCACAGGCCTGCAGCTGAAGTTCGGCAAAGACTCCAATTGTTAGCGGGTTGCCACTTTCCACTAGGTTCAGAAACATGCAAAAACCCCACTCTCAAGGCCGTTCCATGCCAAAAAGCTGACCTAAGATAACTGCCCTGTTCCGCGATCTGCTGAGGGAGTTCTTCCCAGAGCTTGCCCATTTGTGGTGTTAATATTCTCTATGCTTGGGTTTCAGTGGTGCTGAATGCCTGCTCTCACCCAGCAGTCCCAAGTTTACCGATAAAAGCAGGTGCCGGCCTCTCCATGCCAAAAAACTAACCTAAGATAATGTTCCATTCCATGATCCACTGTGGGAGTTCCTCTGAGGACCCACCCACTTGTGGTGCTAAAGATCTCTCTGCTTGGCTTTCAGTGGGGCTGTAGCCTAAGAAATGCCTGCTCACATGCAGCATTCCCAAGTTTACTGATAAAATCAGGTGCTGAAGGTAGATCCGTGGGATGGCCGCTGGTTCTCTGGTGTGATGCATTCTCTCCCCTATCCCAGGGAGTTTTCCAATGGCCTTTCTTGCCTGCTGGTTGATGCTCTGCAGGGTAGATTCCCCTGCTTTTTTTTTTTTTTCCCCCTACGCTTTTCTCCTTTCTAATCCTAATCCCCTGAGTTTAGTGTCCTCTGACTTAATGAGCTGTTCAGAGCACCAGAATCCTTATTTCAAACTGTTGCACCTAGTTTTTCAGGCACTAAGATGCTAGAGGGAATTAGCGTGGGGACTACTAAAAAGACACCATTTTCCTACCATGTTTTTATTTCTCTGGCTAAATATCTGAGGGTGAGTTCCTGGGTCATAAGGTAACTGTATATTTAACTTTATAAGAAACTGAGTTTTCCAATGCTCCTCCATTTTGCACACTGATTAGTAGTGTATAAGAGTTGCAGTTGCTTCATATTGAAGCCAACACGGGGTATAGTCAGTCTTTGTAAATTTTAGTTATTCTAGATGATAATGAGATCTAATTGTGGTTTTAATTTGCATTTCTCTCTGGTGGCATAGTGCCTAAGGCATTTGACTGCTAACCAGAAGGCTAGCGGTTCAAACCCACCACCCACTCCTCAGAAGGCAGGTTGGGCAATCTACTTCCATAGTGATACCACCTTAGAAACCCAACAAGGGGTCACTATGAGTGGGAACTGACTCCATGGCAGTGTGTTGCATTGCGTATCAAGTATTGATGTTGAGCATCTCTTCATGTGCGTATTTGCCTACTTTCTTGGTGAAGTGTCTGTTAAAATATTTTGCCCATTTTTAAGATTGGATTTTTTGCTTTCTTATTATTGAGTTGTAGTCATTCTAGATAATTTAGATATAAGCCCTTTATCAGATACATGTTTTGCAAAAATTTTCTCCAAACTTGTGGCATGTCCTTTTGTTAACCATGCTTTTGGAAGCATGTAAATTTTTAATTTTTATAAAGTCAAATTCCTCAATTATTTCTTTAATCATTTCTATTTGTTTTGGTGTCCAACCTAAGAAATCTTCACCTAATTCAAGCACACAAATATTTTCTCCTGTGTTTTCTTCTAGACATTTTTATACTTTTTGTTTTTACATTTATATCCATGATACAACTAAGGTTA
>NW_006921798.1:95162-95667 GCF_000298275.1 Orycteropus afer afer
TGCATGTGAGAGGTAGACAATGAATAAGAAAGATCAAAGAAGAGTTGATGCTTTTGAGTTTTGGCATTGGCAAAGAATACTGAAGGTATTGTGGATTGCCAGAAGAACTAAAAGATCTGTCCTGGAAGGAGTGCAACCTGAATGTTCCTTGGAAGCAAGAATGGCCAGACTTCATCTCACCTACTTTGGTCATGTTGTCAAAAGGGACCATTCCTTGGAGAAGGATGTCATGCTTGGTGAAATGAAAAGAGGAAGGCACTTAATGAGATGAATTGATACAGTGGCTGCAACGATGGGCTCATGTATAGGAAAGATTGTGAGGCTGGCCAGGACTGAGCAGGGTTTGTTTTGTTGTAAATAGTTTGCTATGAATCAGAGCCAATTCGACAACACCTAACAACAATGGCAACATATTATATGAATATAGAAGCAAAACTCTTCAAAAGCACCTTAGCCAATAAAGACCAACACTACATTTAAAATAATAATAATAATAATAATAATA
>NW_006921798.1:96318-99406 GCF_000298275.1 Orycteropus afer afer
AGAGACACAAAAGACCTCTGCAAAGAAAACTGCAAAACACTACTCAAGAAACTAAAAGAATCGCACATAAATTGAACATAACATGGTCATGGATAGGAAAATTGAACATCATGAAAATGTCAATACTACCCATAGCGATCTATAGATACAGTACAATCCTGACCCAGATTTCACCAACATTCTTTAAATAGATGGGAAAACCATCACTAATTTTATATATGAAGGAGTTCTGGTGACACAGTGGTTAAGGCATTTGGATGGTAACCAAAAGTTCAGCAGCTGGAACTCATCAGGTGCTCCATGGGAGAAATATGAGGCAGTCTGCTTTTGTAAAGACTTGGAAAGCCTATGGAACAGTTCTACCCTGTCCTATAGGGTTATTAAAAACAAAACAAAACAAAACAAAAACTCAGAGTTGATTTGACTCATAGCAACCCCTCCTTGGGTTTTTGAGGCATTATCTCTATATGCCACAGGTTTAGGGTTTTTTTTTTTTTTTTGTATTGAAGTACAATTCAATCTACAGCAACATAACCTATTGTTAAGCCCTTAAAATGTGTTTTTTTTTTGTAATTTTATATGAAAAGGAAAGAGACCTCAGATAAGTAAAGAACCACTTAAGAAGGACAAAGTAGGAAGTGACACACTTCCTGGTCTCAAAACTTACTATGCACACACAATGGTTAAAACTGCCTTGTATTGGTACAAAATCAGACACACAGATCAAAACCATAGCAATTTTTCAATAGATAGTTTAAACTCTTCATCACAGTTCTGTTTCCATAAATGATGGTGTAAATATATGTAATCACACAGAGGGAGCAGTGGTGGTTCCATGGTAGAGTTCTCACCCTCCATATGAGATACCTGGGTTCAGTTTCCCACCAATGTACCACAAACATAGTCACCACTTATCCCTTTGCACATTGTTATAATGCTGAACAGGGTTCCACATTAGAATAGATCAGGATGGAAGACCTGGCAATCTGCTTTCTAAAATCATCTAATAGAAAACCTGTGAATCACAATTGTCCAATCCATAACAGATTATGGGGATGGCATAAGACTGGGCAACATTTCATTCCCTTGCTCACAGTCTCACAATGAGTTGCAGGCTGACTTGATCACAGCTAACAAAAACAATCATTGAGAAAATGCCTTATGCACTGTGACACGAGAGCTCCTTTCATTAGCCATTAGAGGGATGCAAATCAAAATAACAATGAGATATCATCTCACCTCAGCAATAATGGCAAAGTTCAACAAGACAGAAAACAAATGCTGGCAAGGATGTGGAGAGATTGGAACTCATACTCTTTTGTTGGACCTATAAAATGGTGCAACCATGGGGAAAAAATGGCATGGCCATTTGCTTAAAAAGTAAAAATAGAAATACCATTTCATCAAGCAATCCCACTACTAGGTATATCCTAAAGAAGTGAAAGCCAGGACACGAATAGATATATGCACACCCATGTTCATTGAAGCACTATTCACAATAGCAAAGAGATGAAAACAATGTAAGTGTCCATCAATAGATGAATGGATAACTGAACTATGGTGCATACACACAATGGAATACTGTGAAACATTAAAGAATAGTGAAGAATCCATGATATATTTCATAATGTGTATCCATTCATAAAGTTCATCAACATGGAGGACATTATGCTGAGTGAAATAAGTCTGTCACTGCAGGACAAATAATGTATGAGTCCACTATTATAAAAACTCATGGAAAGATTTGCATACAGAAAGAAACATACTTTGATGGTTATCAGGGATGGGAGGAGAGGGTAAGGTAGGGTAGAAATTACTAAGGAGATAAGAGATACTTATTAATTTTGGGGAAGGGAAGGGCAATATACAAAAAGTGGGTGACCAACACAATATTTCTAAGGAAGGTGCAGACCACAAAGGTAAACAGTATTTCATACATAATACTGCGTTACCAGTAATAACAAACATTGATCTATGAGTGAATACATAGGCAGACAGGCAAGATAATCAGATATGGGTAGATGAATGGAACTATTCCCAAGGGCATGTATAGGTTTGGCAGATGATATTTCTATATATGAACTTATATGTGACATAAAAATGTCTATGTATATGGTTGAGCTAACATAGAGCAAAGATACGGAAACTTATTTGCCATAACCAAATTTGCCAAAACCTTGAGGGAGTGAGTCTCTTAGCCTATGGACTCAGGACCATAGTTACAGGTGACATTAAAGTCAATTGGCACAATGTAGAATTCATGTTGCTTGGTTCTACAATCAAGGCCAATGGAAGCAGCAGTCAGGACACTAGATGATGTGTAGCACTGGGCAGGTTGGCTGCAAAGGAACTCTTTCAAGTGCTGAGGAGCAAGGATGTCTCCTTGAGGACTGAGGTGCTTCTGACACAAGCCATGGTATTTCCAATCGCTTCGTATGCCTGTGAGAGCTGGACAATGAATAAGGAAGACCAAAGAAGAGTTGATACTTCTGAGTTGTGGTGCTGGCAAAGAATGCTGAAGGTACCATGGACTGCCAAAAGACCTAACAGAACTGTCCTGGAGGAAGTGCAGTCAAGATGCTTCTTGGAGGCGAGGATGGCCAGACTTCGTCTCACCTACTTTGGTCATGTTGTCAGAGGGGACCATTCCCTGGAGAAGGATGTCATACTTGGTAATGTGGAAAGTCGATGAAGGAGAGGAAGGCCTTCAACCAGATGGATTGACACGGTGGCTGTGACAATGGACTCAAGTATAGCAAGGATCATGGAGCTGGCGTGAGATCGGGCAGTGTCTCGTTCTGCTGTGCATGGGGTTGCTATGAGTTGGAAACAACTCAATGGCACCTAACAACAAACAAGTACATAATGGCATTGTTCTACATGCTGCTTTGGTGAGTAGTGGCTAGGGTCTCAAAAGCTTGGGAAAGGTCATCTAAGGTAGAAGTATTGTTCTCTTCTCACCTAAAGCAAAGAAGAGTTAAATCAAAGATTCATGGAAACAATAAGTTCAAGGGACAACTGGACCACATGGACCTCAGCTTCCATGACCCTGAGATCAGAAAAACTAAATGGTGCCCAGCCACCATGC
>NW_006921798.1:100087-108512 GCF_000298275.1 Orycteropus afer afer
TCAGACCCGACTCATAGCCACCTCTCCTTGGGTTTCTGAGGCAGTATCACTACAGAAGTAGATTGCTCACCTTCATTCCGAGGAGTTTGAACCACCAGCCTTCTGGTTAGCAGTCAAAGGCCTTAGCACTATGCTACCAGAATTCCCTCAATATGGTTTAGAGCACTTAATTTGCTCTTAAAACAGTTTATTTGAAGAACATAAAAGATGAATAATTTTATCTACCCAACAGATACTTTGGAGAAATATGAAGGTGAATAATATGCAATACTTACAATTAGGACAATTAGAATCTAATTAGGGAATCAAAATATATATTGAAATATAAGTGTGGTTTCTATAATAAATGAAATAGAAAATCACAGAGAGAAAAACTAGAAAACTTCTTGGAAGAGGTAAGATTTGAGTTGGGCTTTCAAACAAAGGTAAAATTTTCAAAGATAGGTAAAATTTATGAGACATCTTTGGGAGGGCAGAGTAAGCAAACCCAGGGGTTGTAATACCATGGCATGGTTGTGATTGTGATTTAAAAAATATATAATAAAATTAGTTTAGCTGGAGTATAAATTCATTTTAGAGAGTAATAGAAAGTGAAGATGGAAATAGGAGGATGGATGAAAGATATTAGATGTTATCTACATGTGTAATGGGATATTTTAAAGAGTTATTTTATAGTAAGATGCCATAATGAGTGTAATTGACTTAGAGGATGAATCTAAGTCTAATGGTATAAAACATGGATTAGAGTGAAGAAAGAAGAATACCAGAAACAGTACCAACCAAAAACCAAACCCATTGCCACCAATTCGATTCCAACTCAAGTAACCTTATAGGACAGGTAATCTTATGGAAACAGGTTACCACATCTTTCTCACATGGAGCAACTTGAGGATGTGAAGTGTCCACCTTTCAGTTATCAGATGAGCACTTAACCACTTGGCCACAAGGGCTTCTATAGAAACAGTACAGAGATGAGGAAATAAGAGGACAAGAGTGTTTTGCATACAGATGAATACAATATTTTAGTTTGTATTTTCCAAAAGGAATATGCTCTCCAGGGATCATTCTATCGTGGATGTGGTTTCCTTTACATGTCTTCTCTGGGCACCGGAACTTTGGGTTTTCTCATAGCAATGTAATCTTAGGGTGGTCAAACTTCTTATATGATGTTAATCTTCTCACAGTGTAAGTTTTTCAACAGAAACAAGTAGAAACTGAAAGCTTCTTTTGACATAACTTCAAAAATCTTATAGGATTCCTTCTGTCATATTCCATTAGCCAAAGTGAGTCATGGGGCTAGCCATGATTCAAACAGAGTACTACAAAGGGCATGGGTACTAGAAGGTATGTTCAATGGAGATGGAGACATCTTTATAGCCTAGCTACTGTAGTCTACCATCTGGCACTCAATGATTCATGTCTCTTCCAGGTACACAGTATACTCACTACCTTTCTGAGACTCTCGAATTTCATCCAAGTATATCAGGCTCAGGCTGGAAGCCAATGATTGCTCATCTAATCAGACTCAAGTGTTAATGAGGTTGCTGATGTGTTCCTCTACAGTGATTCTTTTTAATCTGAAATTCTGTGACTTAAAGAAATAAATTATGTAATTGCACACAAACAACTTATGATGGTGAAACAGGCAGAAGATAACAACAATAGACACTTTTGTCCAACAAGGAAGAACAGAAAGCAATAGCAATCACTGATCAACAGGAATTCTGAAATTCAGCCAGTGACCTATTACCAGTTCCTTCAGTAGGGTCAAGTATTGTTACCTGAAAGTGATTCTGTATCAGCCAGAGACAAATAAGGGAAGTAGAACCTCTCTGAGTGATGTGGAATAAAGGATTTATTATAAGAATTAGACATCAGGCAATTTTGGCAGCTAGGGAAGAAATTTATAAAAGGCTATTGTCTCTGTATGGTGACATCACTGTATTGCTATAGGTTGGGTGTTGGAAAGAAAGACTGGACTTGTAACAGAGGAGAATGAAGACAAACTATCTTTTACTTCCTCCAACCTTGACAATGTAGGTGATTTGTAGAATCAACTGTTGCCCTTTCCAGGGAGCTTCATATACATGGCCAGTATTCAAAGAAGCTCAAGGAGATCCAGTGGGAAATGGAAAATCTACTGGCCTAACTCATGCCTCTTCCCACAAACTAAACCACAGATTAGTAACAACATTCACAAGCTACACACAAGCCACATTGATACCTGGTGCTCTACACTGATCTTTAAAATTTCACTTCTGCTGCCTCACCTCAGCCTTCCAAATCTCACACAAGGTTATCTTTTGGACCATTTCTACACCAGATCATTAAAAAAAAAATCACGAAGACAGTGATGAACTCTTCTTTGTGGGACATTGTTCAATTCCAGGCCAATTTAACGTATGTTCAGCCATCACCTTTCTGGCAGTGGAGGCTTGCATGTTGCGCTAGTGCTGAACAAGTTTCAGCAGAATTTACAGTCTAAGATGGACTCAGAAGAAAAGTTTAGCAATCAACTTCTGAAAATCAACCAGTGAAAACCATATAGATCATAAAGATTTTATCTGCAACCAATCACAGGACCAGTAGCATTTTGTTCTGTTGTACATGATGATGCCATGAGTCAGGGCTGACTCTATAGCAGCTAACAACACCAGAATCATACATGGAAGGGAATTCTGGAAAACTTTGTTCCAGCTTAGTTATGTGAATATTAGCATAAACCATCACAAAATTATTTTTTCTTCCAATAATACAAAATTATTTCCTGCTGCATCTGTGAATATCTCTGCATTGTACTAGTGGGGTGACTTTCAAAGTTATCATTGGCTTTTGGCAAGGGGAAAAGAAAAAAACTTATTTTGGAGATTATTACCTTTATTAGTTAGATTTTCATTGACCTGTGGTTATTTCTTTTAACTCACTAGCAACTGGGATTATTATTATTTTTTCATCAATTGTCTCATTAAGTAACTAATCTATTTCTACTTTCATGTAGATTCATATGGAAAATTTTCTAAGAATATTTCTGAGATTAGAGTTAAATTGAATATATTTTGGTTCAAAATGATCAGTTGTGAGGTAACAATTTAAGTAGTGTTGCAAATAATGGGAATTACAGAACACTTAATTATACTCATGTGGAATCTGTACCTAGAAAGAGACAGTTATTTGAATAGAATAAGGGGACGCTGCATGGTTCAAAATCAGGAAGGTGAGAATCAGGGTTGTATCCTTTCAATATACGTATTCAATCTGTATGCTGAGCAAATAATCTGAGAAGCTAAACTGTATGAAGAAAAACACAGCATCAGGACTGGAGGAAGAGTCATTAAAAACCTGTGATGTTCAGATGACACAAGCTTGCTTACTGAAAGTGAAAAGGACTTGAAACACTTGCTTATGAAGATCAAAGATTACACCCTTCAGTATACACCTCAACATATAAAAAATTGAACAACTTCACAACTGGACCAATAAGTAACATCATAATAAATGGAGAAAAGATTGACTTTGTCAAGGATTTCATCGTACTTGGATCCACAATCAACATTCAAAGAAGTAGCAGTCAAGAAATTAAATGATATACTGCATTGGGCAATCTGTTGCAAAAGACTTCTTTAAATTATTAAAAAGCAAATATGTCATTTTGAGGTCTAAAGTACACCTGATTCAAACCATGGTATTATCAATTGCATTATATGCATATGAAAGCTGGACAATGAATAGGGAAGGCAGGAGAATTAATGTCTTTGAATTATGGTGCTGGCAAAGAATACTGAATATACCATGGATTGCCAGAAGAAGGAACAAATCTGTGTTGGAAGAAGTACAGTCAGAATGTTTCTTAGAAGCGAGGATAGTGAGATTTTGTCTCATGTACTTTGGACATGAGCAGGGACCAGTTCCTAGAGAAGGGCATCATGCTTGGTAAAGTAGATCAGGAAGAGAGGAAGTTGCTTAATGAGATGAACTGAAAGAGGCTGCAACAATGGGCTCAAACATGACAATGACTGTGAGGATGGTGCAGTACCCAACATTATTCCATTCTGTTGTACATGGTGTTGCTATGAGTCAGAAATGACTTGACAATGTCTAACAACAACACCATACTGATCAACAAAACCTACCTGCACAAATATTTCAACTGCTAGGTAAATAAATAATGAGTAAACCCTTAATCCTGAAAGCTGATATAAGGAAGAATCCAGCCAATGGGGAATAAGCTCACCCTTTTGTTATGACACTGCAGCAGTAAGGACCAGGCCTGACAGGAGCTGTAGAGGAATGGTTATAACACAGTGTCTGCAATTGGTTTACTCAATTTTTTTCAATTTGGGAGTTAGTTAGCTACACATCCAAACTGACTCCTGGCTTTCCACTAGACCAGAGCTTGATGGTGTAGTGGATAAGGAATTTGACTGCCAGTGAGAAGGTCAGCAATTGAAACCCACCAGCCACTGTGTGGAAGAAGGATGGGGCAATTTACTTCCATAAGGATTTACAATCTCAGAAACCCATTGGGGTCACTATGAATTGAAATCAACTCAGTGACATTGATTTTAGTTTAGTTTTGTTTTTTTACCTTTAGAGGCACAGCAGGGATGAAGGCTTTCAAATCATTGTCCAGGAATGGTCATCATATGACATTTGCTATAGGAGAAAATGAATGAGACAGGTAAAGAAAATGTGGGAAGGGACAATAATGATTGATGTCACTTCCCATTTTGTTCACAATACTAGTTTTCCTTTTAAAAAGTACTTTGAGTGCTAATTTTGACATGGTCTTATGTTTGAGTTAGGAGGATTCAGATAAGCTTTTCCCATGTCTTTATTCCTCTGGTTAGCTCAGAGGTATTTGGATTAAGATTTCACCAGAAGGATTTAATATTTAGTTTTGAACTGTCACTGTAAAAGAACATCTAGATTTCAATTGTTAGTGTGAGAGAATGATCTGTATTTCAATTGTTACTCTGAGAGAACATTCCATATTGGAACACTAGGCAAATAAAGCTTCCTTCAAAACCATGTTGACTTTCCCATCAACAGATGAATGCGTAGCAAACTATGGTACATACAAACAATGGAGTACTATGCAACAGTAAAGAATAATGAAGAATCTGTGAATCACCTCATAATGTGAATGAACTTATAAGATATTACGCTGAGTGAAATAAGTCAGTCAAAGAAGGACAAATATTGTATGAGTCAGTTATTATAAAGAGTCAAGGAAAAGTTTACATAGGTAAGTAATTTTGTTTTTGTTGGTTACCAGGGATGAAAGCGAAGAGGAGGAGAAATTGCTGGCTAATTAAGAGACTTGTGTCAATTTGGGTGAAGTGAAAGACAATATAACAAAAACATGTGACCAGCATAATGTCACTTAGGAAAAGGAAGACACAGAGATGTGCATGAGAGGTACACACAACAAAAGTAAGTCAATACTACTACATACACAATAATGAATTATCAGTAATAACAAACAGTAATCTATGGATAGATACATAGGTAGGCAGGCAAGAAGATCAGGTATGGGTAGGCAAATGGGAATATATCCATGACCATACATAGGTTTGAAAGATGATATCCCTACATTAAGTACTTGTATGTGCTATAAACATGGCCATATGCATTATAGAGCTAACAAGGGACAAAATTATGATAACTTCTTAGTCAAAACTAAGAACCTTAAGGGAGTTGCTAGGCCTGCAGGCTCAGGACTATGATTGAAGAGAACATCATACTCAATTGGCACAACATAGTATACTATATATATATATATATATATATATATATATTGTTCTACATTCTACCTTAGTAAATAGTGGCTGGGATCTTAAAAGATTGTGAGCAGCTAAGAAGCTACTATTGGTCCCTTCTAGTCTGGAGAAAAGAAGAGTGAAGAAAAACAAAGATACATGGAAACAATTAGTCCGAAGGACTAATGGGCCATGGGAACCTCAGCCTACAGGACCCTGAGACCAGAAGAATGAGATTGTGCCTGGCTACCAATGCCAAACAGTTGGAAAGGGGTCAGAATTGGAGATCCTGGATAGAATGTGTAGAAAAACTGTGGAACAAAATTCAAAAACAAAAAAGACCAGCTTACTGGTTTGATAGAAAGTGGTGAAACACCTGAAACTAGTCTCTAGACACCCTTTGAGTCTGGAATTGGACTGACTCCCATGGCTTAACTCAGCCAAACAGTAGACAGGCCTATGAATGGAACAATTACACCAGGTATATGCACTGCCTGGGTAATAGAAGGGGAGAATTTGCACAGGCAGAAAGTTAGGGAGGTAGGGATGCATAGGCAAGAAGGACACAGGTAAAGAGTGAAAACAGGATGGAAGTAGGAAGAGAGCTGTTACATTGTGGGGATTGTAGTCAATGTCACAAAACAAAAAAATGTGTATGAACTATTGAATGTAAAATGAATCTGCTTTGTAAAAGTTCACCCAAATTACAGCAAAAAGTTTTTTAAAAAATGGTAATCTAAATAAGCAGTTGCTAACTAATTTTCTTAGTTCTCTGGTGTTGCTGTAATAGACAAACCACAATTAGATGGCCTTAAAAACAATAATTTATTCTCTTACAGTTTAGGAGTTTAGAAGTGTGAATTAAGAGGGCTAGCACTAGGAGCTGTGTGAAGGCCCCTCCACCATGGGCATCTGCTCTGCCTCTTGTTCCAGGTCCACTGGAGAAAGCTAGAGACTCCTTTAGACTTATGCAGCTTCTGGTTGCTAAGGCTGACCACCCAAGATTGTCAGGTAATATGGCACAATCCCAAGATCAGCAGACAACATGGCATGCTACTGATTTGAGTAAAGGAACTGGAGATGAAAACTTAGCCAAAAGGATCCAAAAGGTGGCAAAGCTAGAGATCTTTCTCAAAGTTTAGCCATATATAATGGAACCAGGCCACATCCCAAAGGCAACTCCCCTTTAACTAATTAGATGTTCACAGCCAGGGATTGACAGCCAAATACAGGTAAGGGGAGAGAGAGGCCCTGGCAGGCAGTGACGCCAGGACTGACAGTCAGATACAGGTAAAGGGGAAGGCTAGGAAATGAGCAGAGGTATTTAGAAAACTAAAGGAGACAAACTTGTCTGTCAGTTTGTTGTACTGTGGTGGCTAGCATGTGGCTGTGAGGCTGGAGGCTGTGTCACCAGTGTTTCCAATGCCAGCAGTGTTGCCCATGGTGGACAGGTTTCAGCAGAGCTTCCAGACTGATACAGACTCAGAAGGAAGAGGCAATCTACTTCTCAAAGAAGTAGGGAGAACCTTGTGAACAGCAGTAAAGCATTGTCTGATATGTTACTAGACAACTTTATGAATAGCCCTGAAACATTGACAAATACAGAAGATGAGCCCCTCAAGTCAGAAGGCACTCAAAATATGACTGGAAAAGAGCTACCTCATCATAGTAGAACTGACCTTAAGGATATGGATAAAGTAGAGCTTTTGAGACCTCCATTTGCTGACATGGCATAACTCAAAATGAGAAGAAACAGCCACAAACATCCATTAATAATCAGAACATGGACTGTATGAAGTTTGAATCCAAAAAAATTAGAAGTTGTGAAAAATGAAATGGAATGCATAAAGATTGATATCCTAGGCATTAATGAGCTGTAATGCACCAGTTTTGGTCATTTTGAATCACACAGTCATATGATCTACTATGCTGGGAATGACAAGTTGAAGAGGAATGGCGCGACATTCACCATCACAAAGAATGTTTCAAGATCTACCCTGAAGTACAATGCTGTCAGTGATAGAAAAATATCCATACACCTACAAGGAAGACCACTTAATACTACTATTATTCAAATTTATGCACCAACCACCAAAGCCAAAGATGAAGAAATTGAAGATATTTATCAACTTCTACATTCTGAAATTGACCAATCATGCAAATAAGATGTGCTAACTATCACTGGTGACTGGAATGAAGAAGTTGGAAACAAAGAAGAATCACTGGCTGTTGGAAAATTTGGCCCTTGATAGAAATAATGCTGCAGATTGCATCATAGAGTTTTGCAAAACCAATGACTTATTCATTGTAAATACATTTTTTCAACAACACAAACGGTGGCTATACATGTGGACTTCACCAGATGAAGTGCACTGGAATCATATTGACTACATCTGTGGCAAGGGGTGATGGAAAATAATAATATCTTCAGCCAAAACAAGGCCAGGAGCTGATTGTGGAACAGACCATCAACTGCTCATTTGCAAGTTCAAATTGAAGTTGAAGACAGAACAAGTCCACTAGAGCCAACAAATGACCTTCAATATATCTTTCCTGAGTTTAGAGACCATCTAAAGAATAGATTTGGTGCATTGAACACTAATGACCAAAAAACCAGAAGAATTGTGAGATGACATCAAGAATATCACACATGAAGAAAGCAAAAA
>NW_006921798.1:108942-109504 GCF_000298275.1 Orycteropus afer afer
AAGCTACACTGAAGGAATTGGTGAAGAACAAGGCTCCAGGAACTGACATAATACCCATTGAGATGTTTAAACAAACAGATGCTGTGCTGGACTCATTTACTCAGTTATGCCAAGAGATTTGGAAGACAGCTACCTGGCCAACTGACTAGAAGAGATCCTTATTTGTACCCATTCCAAGGAAAGTTGATCCCACAGAATGTGGAAATGATAGAACAATATCATTAACATCACATGAAAGTAAAATCTTGCTGAAGATCATTCAAAACTTGTTGCAGCAATATATTGACAGAGAACTTCCAGAAAAGCAAGCTAGATTCAGAAGAGGACATGAAATGAGGGATATCATTGCTGATGTCAGATGGATCTTGGCTGAAAACCAAGAATATTAGACCTATGGTTATTTGTGTTTTATTAACTATATAAAAGCATTTGATTGTGTGGATCATAACAAATTACGGATAAAATTGAGAAGAATGGAAATTACAGAACAGTTCATTGTACATATGAGGAGAGCTCTGGTAGCGTAGGACCTAAGGCACTTGACTGCTAACCAGAAGGCTGG
>NW_006921798.1:110989-113950 GCF_000298275.1 Orycteropus afer afer
CCTTCCGAGGAGTGGCTGGTGGGTTTGAACCACCAGCCTTCTGGTTAGCAGTCAAGTGCCTTAGCCACTATGCTACCAGTGCTCCCTCATTTTCCATATAGCAATCCTTATACATTTTGTTTTATGACATTGATTGCAATCCCCATAATGTAACAGTTCTCTTCCCACTTTCTCCCCGTGGTTACCTTTTCACTCTGCCCTTCTTTTCTATGTATTCCTGCACTCTGAGCTTTCTCCCTGTGCAAATACTACCATACTGATCTCCCATGATTGATTGTTCTAAGGAGTTTACATACCTGGTGTAAATGTTCACCTTATATTCCTGTCTATTGTTTGGCTGTAAGCCATGGGACGTGACTTCAATTCCAGGCCTAAAGTGTGACTATGAGCCATAGTCTCCAGGGTTTCACCAGTAAGCCTGGTCCCATTGCATTTTTTAAATGATCACAAAGAACTAAATCTTAAAAATAATATAAATCACTCCTCATTGAAAAAGCTTCTAGTGATTTTGATATGATATAGTGATATGTAGATAATTACTTAAAAACAGCAAATTTTCAGCTCCAGAGTCAGATTAAAGGCCAAACTACATCATTCATTGATGGGAGGCACCAAGTTCAATATGTGTTGAAAAATTAATTGTACTAAAATATTATAGAAACAATTTCAAACTATACAGTGGTGGTAAGTAGGGTGCATAGAATGCCACTAGAAAGTATTATTATAAAGGCATACCTTGGACATACTTTGGGTTCGGTACCTGATCCTCGCAATAAAGTGAATGTCACAGTAAAGCAAGTCCCATGAATTTTTTGGTTTCCCAGTACATATGAAAGTTATGTTTACACTATACTATAATCTATTAAGAAGCTCTGGTGGCATAGTTAGTAAGTCATTTGGCTGCTAACCAGAAGGTCAGCAGTTCAAACCCACCAGTTTCACCACAGGAGGAAGATGAAGCAATTTACTTTCATAAAGATTTACAGCCTTTGAAACTAAATGGAGGTCACTATGAGTCCAATTGACTTGATAGCAGTGGCTTGTGTAAACTATTAGATGTGAAATAACATTATGAAAAAGTTTCAATTATTTTGAGAGTTACTGAAATATGACACAGAGACATGAAGTGTGCATATGCTGATGGAAAAATGGCACTGTTAGACTAGCTCTCCACCCAGGGTTGCCACCAGGCTTCAATCTGTAAAAAATGCAGTATATAGAAAGCTAAATAAAACTAAGTACAGTAAAAGGAAGCATGCCTGTATTTAAGAAACTATTTTAATCTCACAAGAAAAGTTCACCACTATGCTAAGAGGATTCCAGACAACTCTGGAGGTGTGCATCACAAGTGGAAGCCCTGTGAAAAGCCCTGAAAACATCTTGGGTAGAAGTGGGTGTGCTACTTGTCCACCATGCCAGTCAGGGAGAAGAAGCTCTCAGGAAATGTTCTTCAACAAGGGTCTGCATATATTTTTATTACATTATTTCCCTCAATTTTTCAAATTGTTATTTGGAATAAAGTAAATGAATGAGTAGACATATTTCTGGTGCTATTATATTAAAGAGTGCCAGCAACATCCTATGCCTGGGAAGGAAAATATCTTCATCTGACCCTATTCAGCTCACTTAGATAGGCATCTCCTTAACACCCAATTTTTTGCTCACTTTAAAAAAACTTTCGGATTCAAACACAAATGCAAAGTACTAGAGGATAACCAAATTCATTTCTATTTGATGGGCACTTAAAACTGACTCACATTAAGGCCATATTTTTTTTTTTTTCATTTCACATTTTAGTATTTGCCTTTCCTAACACTCTGCAATCTGAAAACAAGACACATTCCTACCCCTCCCAGACTAATAGAGTGTTTTACTCCAGAAACAAACAAACAAACAAACAAGTGCTTCCAAATGCTTAGTTCTTCTTTCCTGCACTTGTTAAACTTTTCAGATGGGATACCAGTCTGACTCCAGCCTCTAAGAGTCATGGGCAATTCAGAGGAAGCATGTCAGCATTGACATGCTTTGTCAAACAGGACATGTGTGGCCTGACACTCTTTACCCAGACACAGAATGGGCCCCTTGAGGACCTCATTTGTCATCACCAGAACTGCATATCAACTATTCTCACCCACAGTAAAATCACAGTTGTGGCTTGGGGCCAATTCTGTGCGTTTGTAAGAATTTTTGTTATTTATATTGAAGCTATCTAGTATCTCTCAAGGTTGAAGAACAGTTTCTCTACTAGTTAAGCTTTTCTTCTTTCAGTGATGATGAACCTAATTCTTGCATCCAATTCTCAAATAATCAGAAGACAATTATATAAAATGAGAACTTGTTTAGGTAAAACTTTAAGTCCTAAGAGTGAAATGCTCCCCCCCCACACACACACTCCTAATAGTTCTGGTTTTACTCTTAGTTAAAACTCTATGTCTTAAAATATATGTGGGCTAGTGGCGAGAATTTCTTCATTAGTGTGATGACTAACAGAATCTGTGAATAGGAATAAGGTTCAGAAAACATTTGAACAGCCTGATAATCATGAAGTATTCATACAACTGCCTCTCACAAAGAGAGTAGTAATTGCTAACCAACTCTAAGAAATCCAGGTGGCATTTTAAAAAGATTTTGAGATCCAATAGTAGCAAATAATTATATGTTTTTGTAGTTAAGGTTGTGTGTCAACTTGGCTGGGCCTGGTTGTCTGGCTGGGCAGGTGAATGTAGTTATTCCCCATGGTGAGACTGATAATTAACATCATGGTGGAATCTACTGGTTGGTGCAGCTGAGTAGCTGCTTTAGGGATGTGGGCTGCTTCCACTATATAAGAAGCAACTTTGAGGAAGGTTCCAATTGATGGCACTCTTGAACCCTGCATGTAGCTGAGTCACTGTTCAGCGGCCTGTCATGCCCTGCTGATCTTGGGACTTTTAATGGACTTGAATTAATGGCCTGCCATGA
>NW_006921798.1:115430-116002 GCF_000298275.1 Orycteropus afer afer
GTGAGTTCAAAGTGCCAATCTTCCAGGTGGCAGTCAAGTGCTTAAACATTGGCATTCAGAAATTCTTATATGTTACATTAAAAAAAAAAAAAAAAATCCTCACTGCTATCAAGTTGATTCTGAGTCATACCGACTTCCATAGAGTTTCTAAGGCTGTAAATCTTTATGGTAGCAAAGTGCCTCATCTTCCTCCCACATAGCAACTGGTGGGTTTGAACCCCCAAATTTTTGGTTAGCAGCTGAATGTCTTAACCACTGAACCACCAGAGCTCACATAGGGACTTGGTAACTAGAAATTAATATCAAAGTAGAAGAACAGAAAAGTAATGTATAAAGGCAAGTGTAACAACAAAGTTAACCTGTGTGACCTACAGAAACATGCACAGGTTATTGAGAAAATATGCTTTTTATGTTATATAATACAGTGAAAACTGTGAGAGCCAAAAGTCAACTGAATTGCTTTGTTTTTCCATGTCTAACAAGTTTTCCACCTTCTACAATGTACAGTCTTACCACTTTTTTTATCACTTATTTTTGAGGAAAATATTTGAATTTTCCTTCTCTGACAGATT
>NW_006921798.1:118467-120520 GCF_000298275.1 Orycteropus afer afer
GAGCAGTTGATGGTCTGTTCCATGATCAGCTCCTGGCTTTGTTTTGGCTGAAGATATTGAGCTTTTCCATCACCTCTTACCACAGATGTAGTCAGTCTCATTCCTGTGTATTCCATCTGGTGAAGTCCTCATGTATAGCCACCATTTGTGTTGTTAAAAAAAGGTATTTTCAATGAATTAGTCATTGGTCTTGCAAAATTCTATCATGCAATCTCTAGCATTATTTCTGTCACCAAGGCCAAATTTTCCAACTACTGGTGATTCTTCTTTGTTTCCAACTTTTACATTCCAGTCACCAGTCATAATTAATACATCTTGATTGCATGTTTGGTCAATTTCAGACTGTAGAAATTGATAAAAAAAAATCTTCAATTTCCTCATCTTTTGCTTTGGTGGTTAGTTTATAAATTTGAATAATAGTCGTGTTAACTGGACTTCCTTGTAAATGTATGGATATTATCCTATTACTGACAGCATTGTATTTCAGGACAGATCTTGAAATATCCTTTGTGATTATGAATGCCATGCCATCCATTTCTCTTCAAATTGTCATTCCTGGCGCAGTAGATCATATGGTTGTTTGATTGAAAACGGCCAAAACCAGTCCACTTCAGCTCACTAATGCCTAAGATATCAATCTTTATGCCTTCCATTTCATTTTTGACAAATCACCATAACAAACTAAAACTATAAAATGAAAATTTGCTTCTAAAAAAAAAAATATGAGCTTTTGGGAGGAGATGTTTCTTGAGTTGAGATTTAAAAGATGATTGGGATTAAATCCAGTTTAAATGTTGGTGTAGTGCCTAAGGCATTTGACTGCTAACCAGAGGCTATCTGTTCAAACCCACCAGCCACTCCTTGGAACGAAGGTTGACAATTTACTTCCATAGAGATACCACCTTGAAAACCCAAGGAGAGGTTGCTATGAGTTGGATCCAACTTGATGGCAGTGAGTTTTAGTAGGAGAATAGCTGATTTTTTAACATTTTATCATAACTATATTTTGGTTTCTGATACTGGCTAATTTGGGTATTACCTATTCATAAAACATAAATGCTGTACTAATTAATATTCTTGTGTGTGTGTCAAAAATGTTTAGTAAATTTTCCAGTTATTTAATTAATTTTTAAAATGCTCTTGTTATTCTAAGATGAATAAAATATTTACATTATTATTTTTTGTTGAAAGTTGGACATTCTGAAAACACTGTCGTTGAGTTGATTTATCAGAAGGAAAGTTGGGCAATCTACTTCCATAGTGATACCACCTCAGAAACCCAAGGAGGGGTCGCTATGAGTTGGATCTGACTCCACAGCAGTGGATTAGTCATATTTTACAGAGTTCTGGTGTCATAGTGCCTAAAGCATTTGAATGCTAACCAGGTTGGTGATAACCAACCAGCTGCTGGGTTTGAATTGATAGCCTTCTGGTTAGCAGTCAAATGCCTTAGGCACTATACCACCATTTAAGCTGGATTTAATCCTAATCATCTTTTAGGCATCAATTCAAGAATCACCTCCTCCCAAAGACTCATAATTTTTTTAACTTTCAGAAGGAAATTTCCATTTCATAGTTTTAATCTATTATGGTGATTTATCAAAAATGATAGACTAAGACAGATGTGGAAGAAAGGTCACTTCCAAAAATCATCTAATCAAAATCCTATAGAGCACAATAGGGTGAACCCCAACTGATGATGGGAATGGCACAGGACCAGTTAGTATTTCTTTCTGTTGTGTATCAGGATTGCCCAACCTTCCTTCCGAGGAGTGGCTGGTGGATTTGAACCACTAGCCTTCTAGTTAGCAGTCAAATGCTTAGACACTATGCCACCAGAGCTTCTAAATTAAATATCCTTCAAATCAAATACTGGCTTAGACAGACTCAGAAGAAGGAAGAGGCCATCCCCTTCTCAAAGAATTGGTCAGTGAAAACCTTATGAATAGCAGTGAAACACTCTCCGATATATTACCTGGCAGTGTTTCCTTCTGCTTTGCATAGGGTCATTATGAGTCAGAGACGACTCTAGGATACTTAACAACAACAACAA
>NW_006921798.1:124610-130616 GCF_000298275.1 Orycteropus afer afer
TGAATTTGCTCTGTAAATCTTCACCCAGATCACAATAATAATAAAAAAATTGTTGTGATAATTTTAAAACAGAAGAGTATCCCAATACTACTTAATGCTGTTAAATACAGATTGACATTTAAACAAAAAGGGCCCCCTTAGAGAGTGGAATTTTTTTTTTTAATTCTTGGAAGGCATAATTAAGTAAGACTGTTTTATGTGTTGTAAAGGATATTGGTTTTTTAATTACGTTGCAATTTGTTTCTTTGAAATACATTTACATATGAAGAAATTTCTTCTGTTTGCTTTGGTGAAACCTTGAATTCTAAAATTCTTTGTTATTATTTATATTTAAGAAAATGTCACACAAAAAGTAAAATTATAGATATTTATCTACATTTTAATAGAGGGACCTTTTTCTAATTTAAACAAATGTTTGAACTAATGTTTAAATATTCATGTATTTTTAAATATAATGGAGACTTACATTAATATTTTGAAAATCAATACAGAGAACAAAGAACAAAATGATTAGATTACCTGTACCATTAGCCACTTATCTGCTTGGCTCACATATATATATTACTTCTACGTTATATGAAACCAGCATTGTATATAAGACCAGTATATGTTTACTATATGTTGATTTTTACCTGTATCTGTTGCCTTGATAGTCCATAACACAGAATGTATTTAAAATATGACTATGATAATATTAATAATAGTAGTAAAAACACTGCCATTAAGTTTATTCTGACTTATGGTGATCCCCATCGGGTTTCCAAGGCATTCTATCTCTATAGAATTAGATTGCCCTATCTTTTTCTGTGGAGTAGCTGGTTGATTACCACCAACCTGGTTGGCATTCAAATGCTTTAGGCACTATGCCACCAGAACTCCTTAAAATATGACTAGCCCACTGCTGTGCAGTCAGATCCAACTCATAGCAACCCCTCTTTGGGTTTCTGAGGTAATATCACTATGGAAGTAGATTGCCCAACCTTCCTTCTGATGAAATATGATTAGTGGGTCATAATTAGGCATTGATGGTTAAGGGATAGAATTCTTACTTCACATTTGGGAGAACCAGGTTTGATTCCAGTGCATAGCCACAACTCGTCTGTCAGAGAAGGCTTGGCTGTTATGGTGCTGAATAGGTTTTAGTGAAACTTCCAGACTAAGACAGATATGAAAGAAAGTTCACTTCCAAAAATCATCCAATCAACACCCTATAGAGCATGATAGTCTGATCCTAACTGATAATGGGAATGGCACAGGACCAGGTAGTATTTCTTTCTGTTGTGTATCAGGATTGGAGAAAGACTTCCTTGACTGCTAACCAGGAGGCTGGTGGTTCAAACCCACCAGCCACTCCTTGGAAGGAAGGTTGGGCAATCTACTTCTGTAGGTATACTGCCTCAGAACCCCAAGGAGGGGTCACTGTGACTCAGGTCTGACTTGATGGCATCTAACAACAACAACAACATATGTAGATGAATGATCTCTGGTAGTGCAGTGATTAAAACATTTGACTACTAACCGCAAAGGTTGGTGGTTCAAATCTACCAGGTGCTTTTCAGGAGAAAGATGAGACAGTTTGCTTGGAAATCCTATGAAACAGTCCTGTTGTTGTTGTTGTACAGTCCTAGTCTGTTCTAAAGGATCACTGTGAGTCAGAATTGAATAAATGGCAGTGGGACTGATTTTGCTATATGCAGGTGACACAACCTTGCTTGCTGAAAGCAAAGAGGACTTGGAGCACTTACTGATGAAGATCAAAGGCTACACACCCAGTATGGATTATACCCCAAGATAAGAAACAATAATCCTCATAACTGGACCAATATAGCAACATCATGATAAATGGAAAAAAGATTGAAGTTGTCAAGGATTTGGTTTTATGGAAGTAGCAGTCAGGAAATCAAATAATGTTTTACATTGGGCAAGCCTTCTGCAAAATACCTCTTTAAAGTGTTCAAAAGCAAAGATACTTTGAGGACTAAGGTTTGTATGACACACACAATGGTATTTTCAATCACCCCACATGCATGGAAAAGCTGGACAATGAATAAGGAAGACCAAAGAATAATTGGTGCATTTGAATTGTGGTGTTGGTGAAGAATATTAAATATAGCTCAAACTGACTAAAGAAAGAACAGATATGTCTTGGAAGAGGTACAGCCAGAAAGCAAGGAGGGCAAGACTTCATCTCATGTACTATGGATATGTTGTCAGGACATGTTATCAATCACTGAAGAAAGACATCATGCTTGGTAAAGTAAAGGGTCAGAGAAAAAGAGGAAGACCCTCAGTGAGATGCATTGAAACGGTGGCTGCAACAATGGTCTCAAATAAAGCAATGATTGTGAGGATGGTGTAGGACTGGGCAGTATTTCATTTTGTTGTGCGTGGGGCCACTATGAGTAGGACCCAACTCCAGGGTACCTAACAACAACAATGAGGTTGTCATGATTCAGGGCCAACTCAATGGCAGCTAACAACAACAAAATGAGTCATAATTATAATTACACATACCAAGCAGAATGCAAATTATGCTATAATGCAACAATGCAACACACTGCCATCGAGTCGGATCCGACTCATAGTCACCCCTCTTTGGGTTTCTGAGGAAGTATCACTAAGGAAGTAGATTGCCCAACCTTACTTCCAATGAGTGGCTAGTGGGTTTGAACTGTCAGCTTTCTGGTTAGCAGTCAAATGCCTTAGGCACTAAACTACCAGATCTCCCAATTGTGCTTTAGGGCAATAAATTATAAGATTACACATAGAGAAGAAGAGATATATATATTTTTTTTATCAAGTGACAACCACATTTAAAAAAAAATATTCCTTCTATTTTCATTTTGGTTATTTTTCGTTGTAATTTGTTCTCTAAGATATTTAAGCTTTGTGCTTTCCTGAATATTTGCAGATTATAAAAAAACTCCAAATAGGAAATATATTAATTTATCTTTTGTTTTTTCTAATATTGTGTAAACACACAGACACATCAGAAAAAAAAGTCAAACTGATAATCTTAACAAAGACATTGTGTTCATGAGAGTAGACAATATTGAACCAAAAACCATAAATAAGTTTGTTCTATGAGTTTCATTCTTGTTTTCATGAAACCACATTTAAAGTGACATTATATCAAGATCAGGAGCTCTGATGGTGCTGTTGTTACAGCATTCAGCAGCTAACCAAAAGGTCAGTAGTTTGAATCTAACAGCCCCTCTGTGGGAGAACGATGAGGCAGTCTGCTTCCATAAAGATTTACAGCCTTGGAAGCCCTCTGGCACAGTTCTACCCTGTCCTATAAGGGTCACTATGAGTCAGAATCAGCCTGCTAGCAGTGGGAATATCCAAATCATGTGAATCCAATCACCATGTAAATATTTTCGTAATTGCTTCCTGGAGGCATTGCAGAAACATTGATATTTATATGTTTAGGTGTCAAAGTTTTCTCCAATTTGGCCTCTTTGGGAACACACCACAGACCAAATCCAATAACCACAGATATAGATGAAATCTTTATATAGCAAAAGATCTCCAATACTCAGCCAATGTCTTCCTAGTTAAGCTACAGCAAAACTCATATTTGGCCAGACTTTTATTTGGTTGTAGGCCAACGATTTTATTGAAGATTTCATTATTGAACTTCCCTGATGTGATGTCCAGTGTTATGATTTAAAGCCCTGGTGAAAGAAAATCAGAGATTGAGAAAAGAGAGAAAGAGGTAGACAAAGGATGCAGAAGGTTAAATGTGTCACTAACAACAATTTCAAGAGTTGCCATGCTGGAACCCTGGTCAAAGGGATCAACTGGAGGGTAGAAGGAAGCCATTAAAATGTTATAGGAGGTAAAATTTCTTATTTTTAATAAAAGAATTATCCTTTAGACTCATCCTCTGTTTCCATCGTTGTTTAAATTTTCTCCACCTGAATCTATGTATTAAAAATACAAATAATTAAGACACACAATGGAATCATGCCAGAATATTTTATGCATTCATTTGTTCTTATCTTGACTGATAAAGTCATTACATTATAGGGTTTTTGTTTGTCTGTTTTCCTGTTAAAAGTCCATCTGCCTTTACTTACTTTTGAATATCCATTCTGATGACCACCAGCATGCAAACTGGTAAGATTTTGTAGTTTCAGGAAAACAAGCAAAGTTCTCAATCCAGGTTCTCCGTTTTTGTTTTTTTGATAGTGGGTTCTCTACTATGATATCTCTAAATATTTGGCTTAATTGTGCTTGAACTTAATATCTTAGAAAAACCATCTTCTTAATTTAGCAGGTGGTGTAATTTTTAAGGCATGGTGGGTTAGTTGCCTCATAGCTGGTGTTTTCTTTTCTAGTTGGTCTTTTTCCTCCAGACCTTTTCCTTAGTTTGAAAATTTCACTATAATTATAAAAAAAGAATAAAAGAAAGAAACCAGAGGAAACTGGTCCCAGCAGATTTTTTTTACTTTACAAAATTACAATAAATTGTATTGTAGTCAAGAAAGTACCAATTTAGAGTGGTGGAGTAGCTAAAAAGTTTGCTCATTCTGCATAGCCCCTAACAGGGGCAATATTATTATTATTATACCTCTTATTTCAAATAACTTTCACATATCTCATCTCCTTAATTTGCTATGGCAAATAAGTCAATGATCAAACTACTTCCTTTGTAAATATAAACTCAACGGTCTTCTGAAAGAGGTAGTCCACCTAAAGCTACCAAGAGCCTGTTAAATTTTCTTTCTCAATCTAAGCTATTTTTTCATGTAGTAAATTAAATCTGAGAGCAGCACATTCCTTTCAAATAACATCTTGACTGATAATCAAATATTATCAGCTACTTTGCCCCCACATCTTTTCTCTCTCCATTTTTCTCCTTCCCACCCACCCTGTCTTCCAAATGTTTCAATATAATTCTAAAACCTATGGAAACAAAGTTCTAATTCCTTTTATTCTGCTTTTTTGAAATTGTTACTATTAGGTTCCATTTCTATTTCAATCAATTTTAATTGTGATACATTAGAAATAATTGTTATCATCTTTGGAAACTTACCCTGTGCCCACACACTAGTCCAGATGGCGCATGTACTTACATATTAACTCTCTTTCAAATGCTTTTGAAGTATTTGTGAACACTTACAAAATATCTTGACATCTGAGACAACTCAGACTGTTGCAGTGATTTTTCTTGGTCCTGTAAGTGAAAAGACTGGGATCAAAGAGAATTCTTTCTTGTTGAAATTGTTAAAAGTCCATCTACCTTTACTTACTTTTGAATATCCATTCTGATGACCACCAACATTCAAACTGGTAAGATTTTGTAGAATTAGCATCTTCTCAGGTTACTTCTCCATTCATATCATTTTACATTAGGGGGACTGAGAATTTTCTTATAGACTTTCCTCGTTGTTTTTCAGGACTTTCATAAAAATGAGTGAAAAAGTAAATGGCAAGACCTCATTGGGGCATAATTGAGTGTATTTGTAGTATGTCTATGCCTTTGGTACTACACCATCAGAGATTCTTACCTTGTGGTTGTTGTTGTTGTTGTGTGCCATCGAGTCAGACCCAACTCATAGCGACCCCTCCTTGGATTTCCAAGGCATTATCACTACAGAAGTAGATTGCCCCATCTTCCTTCCGAGGAGTGCTTCTGGTTAGCAGTCAAGTATCTTAGTGTGGTAGACAGTATTATTTATTAAAAAGTTTATTGTGTACAAAGCCTCCTCCCTGGTGCCTTTCTCTCTAGGATAAATATTTTTCCTACCCAAGTGATATCAGTGTTGCCCATGTGACTTGCTTTAGCAAATGGAATATGAGTACAATGGACACACACTATATAGGAGCAGAACGTTTCAGAGCAACTACATGGCTATACTATTGTTCTTTTACCTCTCTGGAAAGAGCATTCTCCAGATTGGGATGTCTCTTTCTGCCTGGATGCTGGCATAAAGAAAAAAACATGTGGCTGGCTCCCAATTAACTTAAGCCAGCATGCTACATGAGTAAGAAATAAAC
>NW_006921798.1:131046-133812 GCF_000298275.1 Orycteropus afer afer
TACATTATTAAATGTGAAAAATTTCTAAGAAATAGAAGATTTCTAATTCAGCCCTTTCTCCACTCTACCCTACTATCTCACAATATTCACCATGAGGCATGACTTTCCTGCAGTTAGTTTTCCCTTCAGTGTTTTCTATAGTCATGTAAAGTTTCAAACTGAATTTATGAACACTGTATTTAATGATCCATCACTCATCTGCCAGTTTGTCATTCTGTGGTGGCTAGTGTGTGGCTGTGAGGCCAGAGGCTATGCCATTAGTATTCAAATACAAACAGGGTTACCCATAATAGACAGATTTCAGTGGAGCTTCCAGACTAAACAGACTGGGAAGAAGGATGGGGCCAGGCACTTCTGAAAAAAAATTGGCCAGTGAAAACCTTATGAATAACAGTGAAACACTGTCTGATATATTACTGGAAAATTTTATGAGTATCAATGAAACATTTTCTGATATAGTGCCAGAAGATCAGCTCCTCAGATAGGAAGACACTCAAAATAAGAATGAGGAAGAGCTGCCTCCGTAATGTAGACATAACCTTAATGACATGGATGCAGTAAAGCTTTCAGGACTCCCATTTCCTGATGTGGCACATCTCAAGATGAGAAGAAACAGCTGCAAACATCCATTAATAACTGGAATGTGAAATGTACAAGGAAATTTGGAAGTTGTAAAAAATGAAACGGAATGCATAATGATCAATATCCTAGCCATTAGTGAGCTGAAATGGACTAGTTTTGGCCATTTTGAATAAGCCAATCCTATGGCCTACTACGCCAGGAATGACAAATTGAAGAGGAATGGCATTGCATTCATTGTCAAAAAGAATGTTTCAAGATTTGTTCTGAAATACAATTATGTCAGTGATAACATAATATCCACACACCTACAAGGAAAACCAGTTAATATTACCATTATTCAAAATTATGCACTAATGACCAAAGCAAAAGATGAAGAATTTGAAGATTTTAGCAAACTCTGCATTTTGAAGTTGACCAAATATGCTATAAAAATGTATCAAATATTACTGGTGAGAGGAATGAGGAAGTTGGAAATAAAGAAGAATCATTGGTAGTTGGAAAATATGGCCTTGGTGATAGAAATGATGCCAGGGATTGCATAATAGAATTTTGCAAGCTCAACGGCTTATTCATTGCAAATACCTTTTCAACAACTTCACTCATAGGTATACATGTGGACCTCACCAGATGGAATACACAAGAATCAGATCAACTACATCTGTAGAAATAGGCAATGGAGACACTCCATATCATCAGTTAAAACAAGGCCAGTAGCTGACAATAGAACAGACCGTCAATTGCTCATGTACAAGTTCAAGTTGAAGAAGAAGAAAATTAAAACAAGCCTAGGAGAGCCAAAATATGACTTTCATTATACTCCACCTGAATTTAGAGACCATTTGAAGAATAGATTTGATGTATTGAACACCAGTGACAAAAGACTAGATGAATTGTGGGATGACATCAGGAACATCATACACAAAGAAAGCAAAAGTTCATTAAAAAGACAGGGAAGGGAGAAAAGATCAAAATGGACTCTGAAACTTGTTCTTGAATGGAGAGGTGCATGATTTTGAATAATGGTAATATTAACTGGTCTTCCTTGTAGGTGTGTGGATATTATGTTATCACAGACATAACTGTATCTCAGGACAAATCTTGAAACATTCTTTTTGACTATGAATGAAATGCCATTCCTCTTCAATTTGTCATTCCTGGCATAGGAAGAAAGCACATGGAAGAAATACTTAAATAAAAGAACTGAACTGAAGAATTCAAAGTGAGGCTCAAGAAGACAATGTATTATAATGAAATATACAAAGACCTGGAATTAGAAAGCCAAAAGTGAAGAACACACTTGGCATTTGTCAAAAAGGAACTGAAGAAAAACGACAAGCATCAATTTGCAATATTGAAGGATTCTATGGACAAAATATTGAAAGATTCAGGTGGCATCAAAAGAAGATGGAAAGAATACATGGAGTCACTATATTAAAAAGAGCTTGTTGATGTCCAACTCTTTCAGGGGGTAGCATGTTAACAAGAACAAAAGGTATTGAAGGAAGAAGACCTGGCTGCACTTAAGGAATTGGTGAAAAATAAGGCTCCAAGAATTGACAGAATTCCCATTGAGACGTTTAAACAAACGGATACTGTGCTGGAGGTGCTTACTCATTTATGCCAAGAAATTTAGAAGACAGCTCCTTCACCAACCAACTTGAAGAGACTGATATTTGTGCCCATTCCAAAGAAAGGCGATTGAATAGAATGGGGAAATTATCGAACAGTGTCATTAATAATATCACATGCAAGTAAAATCTTGCTGATGATAATTAAAAAAGAGTCACAGCATATATTGACAGAAAACTTCCAGAAATGCAAGCTGAATTCAGAAGAGGATATGGAATGAGGGATTTCACTGCAAATATTAGATGGATCTTAGCTGAAAGCAAAGGATACCAAAAAGATCTTTACCTGTATTTTATTGACAATATGAAGGCATTCAACTGTAGATCATAACAAATTATGGATAACATTGTGAAGAATGGGAATTCCAGAACACTTAATAGTTTTCATGAAGAGCCTATACATAGACCAGGAGGCTGTGGTTTGAACAGAACAGGGGGATACTGCATGGTTTAAAATCCGGAAGGGTGTGCATAAGGGTTGTATCCTTTCATCATATGTATTCAATCTCTATGCTGAGCAATAATCTGAGAAGTTACACTATATGAAGAACATACC
>NW_006921798.1:134902-146955 GCF_000298275.1 Orycteropus afer afer
ATTCTGTCTGGTTCACTAGAGCTGGTGTGTATTGCTGCATTAAATAATAAGTAAAATTTAAGATAAGGTTCTAAATCCTACATGATATTAAGACCAAAAAAAAAAAAACCTGCTAGAGAGTTGATTCTGACTGAAAGCAACCGTATAAGGACAGAATAGGACTGCCCCATATGGTTTCCAAGGATGTAAATCTTTATGGAAGCAGACTGCAACAGCCATCTCCCACAGAGAAGCTGGTAGGTTTGAATCTCCAACCTTTTGGTTAGCATCTGAGCACTTAACCAATGCCCTACGTGGGCTTCTTGATGTTAACACAACTATTGATAAATTAAGAGCTCTGGTGGCATAGTGCCAAAGGCATTTGACTACTAACCAGCAGGCTGGTGGTTCAAACCCACCAGCTACTCCTTGGAAGGAAGATTGGGCAATCTACTTCCGTACTGATACCACCTCAGAAACCCAAGGAGGGGTTGCTATGAGTCGGATACAACACCACGGCAGTTGTTGTTTTTTTTTTTTTTTTTGGTGTATAGAAATGTAGAGTAGGCATTCACTTTGATTTACCAAACAAAAAAAACCAAACTCATTGCCCTCCAGTAGGATCTGACTCATGGTGACCCTTCCTTGGGTTTCCGAGGCAGTATCACTACAGAAGTAGATTGTCCCATCTTCCTTCTGAGGAGTGGCTAGTGGGTTTGAACCACTAGTCTTCTGGTTAGCAGTCAAGTGCCTTAGACACTATGCCACCAGAACTCCTTACATTTCTATAGATAGGTTCTTTTGTGTGTTCCAATGTAACAAAGTTCAATGGAAATTTTAGTTTTCTCCCTTCTTTTTTATTCTTTTCTTTCTCTCTTGGTCTCTCTCTTTGTATATATAATTATTGGTGGGGGAAGCTGATGTAGGGTAACTCTGCCATGGAGGTGATAAGATCTTTCTTTTTCTAGAAGTAATTTGTGTGGAGTACAAGTTGACATGTTTAATAAATGTGCATGTTTTTTTAAACATGCATTTTATCTGTTACTACATAAAGTTCTCTGTATGTGTGCATATCTTTACGTCTGTATTTCTTTACATTTGGCTTGATTTGTGTTGTATGTATATTCTCTATACAAATGTATATAATAAAATTGTAAACGTTTTATATGAGACCAAAACTATGAAATGTGAAAAAAAGTGTCTCTAACTAAGTTAAAAATTAGCTTAAGATATTTTCACCAAATTATTTATTTGTGATTATAGAAGCTTGTCAAATTTAATACATATAACTGGGCAGAAAGATCACAGTGGTGATATGAGGTAAATAATGGGCAAACTTTATTTATTTAAGATTGTCATTCAAAACTATATTTGATTATATGTTATGTAAGAAGTTCAATGGGCAAAAATTAATATACGGGGAAATGAAAGGCTGTAAGCAATTAGCATATATTATTGTCCTATGTCCTAACATCTTGTTATTAAGCATTTCTTAGAGTAAGTGATTATCCTAATACATGCTTAGAGTATCAAACTACCAGCTTATAATAAAGGGAAAGGTAAGAGTTTTGATGTATGCTCAATTGGAAAAGGAAAAAAAATCATTTGCTTAGATAAAACTCTTTGAATTTTATGTTGAGCTATTAAACTTAATCAAATATGAGCTTGCTCAAAGACTTTTTCCTTTTATGAATGAATAGCTTGAGTGGACTTTAGCCTTAGGCTTCAGAACTTTTCATTTAGTTCAAGAAGCATGTTTCATCCACCAGGAAGTGGTTTCATCTTCAACCAAAGGAAAACATCATGTGAGCAGTGATGATGGTACAGCATTTCCCGTGGAAGGAATTACACATGACATGCAGATGCTGGATGCTTAGGTAGAGTTCAGGGATGGAGTAAACTTGTGAAATGGGGAGGAAGGATGCAAAAAATCAAAATTTAAAATTAGTTTTCCATTTTCCTATTCTATGATTTTTGAGCTTGCAGACATTATCGAATCCAAATAGTATACCACTCTCTTAGCTGTGCTTTTAGATTCCTAGTAACAAATACTTATCTTGTTATATGGAACGTTGTGGCATTGATGGTTCAGTGGCAGAGTTTTCGCCTTCTTATGTGGAAGATGTAGTTAGATTCTTGGCCAGTGCAACTGCTGTGCAGTCACCAACTGTCTATCAGTGGAGGCATTTGTGTCTCACCGATGCTGAACAGATTTCAGTGGAGCTTCTAGACTAAGGTGGCTTAGCAAGAAAATCTTGGTAATTTACTTCTAAAAATCAGCAAGTGAAAACCTTGTGGCTCATAACAGTCTGACCTGCAATAGATCAAGAAGATGATGTGTAATCAGGCAGCATTTCATTCTATTGTGCTTGAGGCTGTACAGTAAGTTGTAGGCACTCACACCTAGAGGGTGAGGATTTGTGCTCTTTGAAGGTGGAGCATCTATATAAATTACTAGGAATTATTCTACATGGATATTTGTCTCTTCTTTCATATTCATTCATTTCTCTGATCATTTATGTATATCAGAATGGATACATGGATATTTATGTTATACTTAGGGTTATAATCTACTACTACTTTATTTCTTTTATTGCTCACATTGTTCCAGCTTTAGCCACTGGGATCTCTTTCATTTAACTCCTGTGAACCTTTGATGTACATCTGTCAGCATCACTTGCTTATTTTGGACCATTTCCTTACTTTCTGGCACTTCAAAAGGCTCCAGGAATATCTGTGTATTTTCTGTCACAGCCCTAGAAACAGCCATTTCTTCAAGGAACCCTGGTTTCTTTTTGGTAGAACAGCATTACCAACATCTGGGCACTATGTGTGTTTGTTGTATTACTAGAGTGTCATTGCTTTGAGACCCTCTCAGATGACAGAGCAAGGATGTATATGTGATACTACTTGCCATATATATACATGTATCTATATTTTCTATTGCCTCATGTGCATGCAAAATCTGGGAAATTAATGAGGCAGATGAAAGTAGAATCGATGCCTTTGAATTATGGAGCTGGTGAAGAACATTGAGTATACCATAGACTGCCAGAAGAACAAACTAATTTGTCTTGGAAGAAGTACAATCAGAATGCTCTTCAGAAGAGGATAGAGAGACTTGGTCTCATGTTATCAGGAAGGTTCTGTCCTTGGAGAAGGACATCACACTTGGAAAAGTAGAGGGTCAGAGAAAAAGAGGAAGAGCCTCAAGGAAGTGGATAGACACAGTGTCTATGACAATGGGTTCAAACATAGCAATGATCGTGAGGATGGCACAGGGGCAGGCTGTGTTTCATTCTGTTACACATACAGCTATTGTGAGTCAAATCGACTCAGTGGCACCTACCCACAAAAACCATATAAGTATCTCTATATGTAATCATTTTTATTAAGGTAAACAATGGATCATACTGATGTCTTAAACTCTAATCCATTACCATATTGATCATGTTAACCTCCTCTCCTTGCTTATCTGTCAATTGTAACTACATTGAGAAACCTAACTTTCACTATCTGCCATCCAATAACACATCTTTATTCCATTATATATGTATAGTAGTACCAGAATTTTTAACATATACCACTGTAGGTGTGGTCATTATGGTTATGTGCCAACTTGGCTTGGCCTGGTTTTCAGTGGCTGGGCAGCTGGATGTAGTTATTCCCCATGGTGAAACTGGTAATCAGCTCCATGGTAGAATCTAGTGGAACAGCTGAGTAGCTGCTTTAGGAATGTGGGCTGCTTCCATCAGCCTCAGAAGCCAGCAGCTGCCTGAGTGAAGAGATGCCCCTGGCTTCAGTGGGCCAGAAACAAGAGGCAGAGCTGAAGCAGAAGGTCAAGGGGATTTCACCCACCCCCTAGAACCTGGCACTGAACTCAGACTTGTAGCCTCCCAAACTGTAAGAGAATAAATTCCTGTTTGTTAAAGCCACCCATTTGTGGTATTTTCTGTTAGAGCAGCACAAAATAACCAAAACAGCAGTAAACAACTCTATCAACTGGAATACAGTGCTATGTTCTTTTTGCCGTTAGTCATACAAATTCCACTCATTTCCAAAGATAATTAGTTCAGTATCTTTCTTGATACCACATCCAGGGAGATCATTAAATGCATTTGTAATATAGCTAGATTCCCTTGTCACAATATACATTCCTTCCTGGGAATCCCTCAACCTCCTAAATTATTATTATTATTATTTTAATTTATATTCATTACAGTAACTCTTTGTGCTATGAAGTTCTATGAGTTTTGGCAAATGTATAATGTCTTTTGTTACAATATCGTACAGAGTAGTTTCACCACACTAAAATTTCCTTATAGGTAATGTTTTCAACCCTCCTGCATTCTCCCTGAACCATTAGAAGCCCCAGTTTTGCCTTTTCATAAATGTCATGTAATTAGAATCATATAGTGTGTAGCTTTTTCAGACTTATGTCTTTCACTTAAGGCTTTCCCATGCCTTTTCATGGGCTGCTATGTCATGGCTTTTTATCATTGAATAATAATACATTGTATGTAAGTACCACAATTTGTTTATTCATTCACCTATTAAAGGGAATCTTGCTTAATTCCAGCGTCTTGGTTATTATGAATAAAGATGCCATTGTTGTTGTTGTTGTTGTTATGTGCCGTTGAGTCAAACCCGACTCATAGCGACCCCTCCTTGGGTTTCCGAGGCAGTATCACTACGGAAGTAGGATTGCCCAACCTTCCTTCCGAGGAGTGGCTGGTGGGTTTGAACCGCCAGCCGTCTGGTTAGCAGGCAAGTGTCTTAGCCACTATGCTACCAGAGCTCCCATAAACACTCATAATTTGTATGGACATATAAACCAGTTGAGTATGCTTGTAGGATTATGATTGCCAGATCACATGGCAATACTGTTTAGCTTTGTAAGAGACTGCTAAACTATATTCCAAAGTGCCCTTTTTTTGTTTGTTTTTGCAATCCCACAAGGAATAAATGAGAATTCCTGTTTTTCTATCCTCAAGAACAAGTGGTATAATCAATTTTTTCTAACATTTTAACCATTCTAATAGTTGTGGTTTATCATTGTTGTTTTAACTTGCAACTCTCTAATGACATTTACTCTTGAGTACATTTTTTTAAGTTTATTTGCTCTTTGTTTCTTATTTGCTATTTTATTTTATTTGCCATTGTTATTTATTTTATTTGTTATTGTTTTATTTGCATCTTCTTTGGTGAAGCATGTAGATATTTTTCTGATTTTTTAATTAGATTGGCTGTTTTCTTATTGTTGTGTTTAAAGAGACCTTTGTGTATTTTGGTTCTAGTCCTCTATAAGATATGTGTTTTACTCACATTTTCTTCCAGTCCGTGACTTGTCTTTTCATTATTTTTACAGCATCTATCACAAAGCAGGATTTTAATTTTAATAAGTCTAAATTATCAATTATTTTTCTTTCATGGATCGTGCTTTACTGGTGTAGTTAAAAACGTATTGTCAAATTCAAATTCAACGCCTCCTATATATTTATTCTTCTAGAAAGTTTACACTTTTGCATACCACATTTAGCTTTATGATCCATTTAGAATTAATTTTTTTGAAGGAGTAAGATCTGTGTCTATGTTCATGTGTTTGTTTGTTTTGTTTTGCTTGCATATGGATATCCAATTTTCCCAGCACAATTTGCTGAAAAGACTATCTTCTCTCCATTGGATTGCCTTTGGTCTTTTGTCTAAGATCAATTTATTATATTTGTGGGGGTCAGTATCTGGGCTTCAGCTTAACTTGAACTTGCATAAGAGCAATGAATGAATGATCTATTTCACAGTTGGTCCCTCATCTTGTTCTAACTTATATTAAGCTTCTTCATTGTTTCTTTCCACAGATAGTCAATTTTATTCAGATTACAGCCTTGGAAACACTATGGGGACATTTGTACTCTGCCTTTTAAGATTGCTATGAATGGAATCAACTCAATGGCAAGGAATTTTTTTTTCTTTTTGCATCTTTCTTTGCTTCCAATTTTTGCATTCAATTACCAGTAATGATCAATGTATCTTGATTGTGTGTTTGATAAATTTCAGACTATAGAAGTTGTAAAATCTTCAGTTACTTTATCTCTGGTATTAGCAGTTGGTGCATGAATTTGAGTAATAAAACAAGTCCATGAGAAACAAAATGCAATCTTAAGTACATATCACCTGAATATAGAGACCATATCAAGAATAGATTTGATGTGTTGAACACTAATGACTGAAAACCAGATGAATTGTGAAATGACATCGAGGATATCATACATGAAGAAATCAAAGATCATTAGAAAGATAGGAAAGAAAGCAAAAAGAAAAATGGATGTCAGAAAAAACTGAAATTTGCTCCTGAACATAGAATAATAAAGTGAATGAATGAATGATGAAATAAAAGACCTGAACAGAGATTTCAAATGGCAACTTTTCAAAGTAAAGGATTACAATGAAAAGCTCAAAGACCTGGCATTAAAAAACTGGAAGGGAAGAATACACTCAGCATTTCTCAAGTTGAAAATACTGAAGAAAATTTCAAGCTTCAATTTGCAATATTGAAGGATTCTATGGGCTAATGGGAGCTCTGGTGGCATAGTGCCTAAGGCATTTGACTATGAACCAGAAGGCTGGTGGTTCAAACCCACCAGCCACTCCTCAGAAGGAAGATTGGGCAATCTATTTCTATAGAGATACTGACTCAGAAACCCAAGGAGGGCTCATTGAATGGTGCAGGCAGCATCAAAAGAAGATGGAAAGAATACACAGAGTTACTGTAGCATAAAGATTGAAGTTCCTTCATTTCAGTAGGTATCATATGATCAAGATCTGATAGCACTGAATGAAGAATTCCAAGCTATATTCAAGGCATTGGAGAAAAATAAGGCTCTAGGAATTGAAGAATACCAACTGAGATGTTTCAACAAATGCAATGTTGGAAGCAGTGACTCATGTATGTCAAAAAAAATTTAGAAGTCATGAGCAATCAATGGAAAGAGATCAATATTTGTGCTCATTCCAAAGAAAAGTGATCCAATACAATGCCAAATTATTGAATAATATCATTAATATCACACCAGGAGAAGTTATGCTGGGGAAAAAAAAATAATGGCTACAGCAGTACGTGGACAGGGGACTGCCCAAAATTCAAGCTGAATTCAGAAGAGGACATGGAATGAGATATACCATTCCTGATGTCAGATGCATCTTGGCTGAAAGCAAGAATACCAGAAGGATATTTACTTGTGTTTTATATGCAAACACATTTGACAGCATGGATCATAACAAATTATGGATAACTTTGCAAATAATGGGAATTCCAGAATACCTAATTTTGCTAATGAGGAATCTGTGTATAGACCAAGAGGCATCATTCAAACAGATCAAGGATAGCATGATGTGGTTTTAAAATCAGTAAAGGTGTGTGTCAGGGTAGTACCCTTTCACTATACTTATTCAATCTGTATGCTAAGCAAACAATCTGAGAAGCTGCAATATATGAATAAGAATGTGGCATCAGAACTGGAGGAATCCTCATTAACAACCTGTGATATGCAGATGACACAACCTTACTTGCTGAAAGTGAAGAGGACTTAAAAAAACTTACTAATGAAGATCAAAGACTACAGGCTTTAGTATAGATTATACAACAGAAAGAAGGCAAAAATCCTCACAATAAGCAACATCAGGATAAAAGGAGAAAATATTGAACTTGTCAAGGGTTTCATTTTACTTGGATCCACAATTAATGCCCGTGGAAGCAGCAGTCAAGAAATCAAATGTTATATTTCATTGGGCAAATGTACTGCAGAAGACTTCTTTAAAGTGTTCAAAAGCAAAGACGTCACTTTGAGGACTCAGGTATGCCTGACCCATGACATGATGTGCTTTCAATACCTCTATTCATGCAGAAGAGGGACAATGAATAAGGAAGGCAGAAGAAGAATTGATGCATTTGGATCACAGTGTTGGTGAAGAATATTGATGGGCCACGAGAAGAACAAATCTGTCTTGGAAGAAATACAGCTAGAATGCTCCTTAGAAGCAAGCACAATGAGACGTCATTTTATATGCTTTGAACATGATATCAGGAAGGATCAATCCCTGATTGACAAATAGAAGGTCAGCAAAATAAAAAGAAGACCCTCAACAAGATGGATGTAACAATTGCTTCAAATATGGCAATAGTTGTGAGGATGGCACAGGACCAGGCAGTGGTTCACTCTATTGTTCATAGGGGCCCTATGAGTTGGAACCAACTAGACAGCAACTAACAATGTTTCTGCACTATTTTGTTGTACCAATCTGTGGGTCTATTCTTGTAAAAAAAAAAATTCTGTCTTGATTACTGTAGTTTTACAGTGTTCTTGAATTTGGGTATTGCAAGTCCTTCAACTTCTATCTTCTTCAGCATTGTGTTGGATATATGGTTTTCTTGCCTTTCCATGTAAATTTTGGAATCAATTTGTTAATATTTGCAAAAAATCTTGCATGGACATTGATTGGAATTTCATTGATTCTATAGATTAATTTGGGAATAACTGACATTTTAACAGAATTGAGTCTTCCTATCCAAGAACACATAGATCTCCCACTGGTGGCACCGGGGTTAAAACATTCAGGTGCTAACAAAAACGTTGGCAGTTCTAACCCACCAGTGGCTCCACAAGAAAAAGATGAGACAATCTGCTTGAAAACCCTATGGGACAGATCTACCATGTCATATAGGGTAACTATGAGCTGGAATTGACTCAATGACTCTGTGTTTGGGTTTGAGTTTTATCCAGGAACACAGAATATCCCTTCATTTATTTAATCTTTCATTTCTTTCATCAAAATTTTGTAGTAATCTTAGAACATTTTTGAATGACATCTGTTCATTTACACTTGTTATGGTGTGTTAATGGCTCCTAATATGATCTATCTTGGTGAATGTTCCATATGCTCTTGAGAACAATGTGTTTTCTCCTCTTGTTGGATGGAAAAGTCTGTAAATGTGAATTGGATCTAGTTGATTGATACTGCTATTCCAGTCAACTATAGCTCTGGTAGCATAGTGGCTAAGACACTTGCCTGCTAACCAGATGGCTGGCGGTTCAAACCCACCAGCCACTCCTCGGAAGGAAGGTTGGGCAATCCTACTTCCGTAGTGATACTGCCTCGGAAACCCAAGGAGGGGTCGCTATGAGTCAGGTTTGACTCGACGGCACATAACAACAACAACAACATATACTTACAGATTTTCTTCCTGCTAGATCTATAAAGTACTGAAAAAGTGCTGAAGTCTCCAGGTATAATAGTGTTTTTGTCTGTTTCCTGTTTCAGTTATATTGTTTTCTGTCTTGTGTATTTTGATGCTCTGTTATTAGGTACATATGTGTTAAAGACTGATATGTCTTCTTAGACAATTGGTCCCTTAATCATTATGATATGCAACCCTTCATCACTGACAATTTTCATTTTTCTGAAATATGAATTGTCTGAAATTAATATGACTATTCAGCTTACTTTGGAATATTAGCATAGTGTATATTTCTTGGCATTTTTACTATTCACCTATCTCTGTCTTTTAATCTGAGTTTCTTATGGACAACATAGTTTTTTTTTTTTTTCTTTTAATCCATTCCAGAATTCTTTGTCTTTTAATTGGTATATTTAGACTATTTTCATCTAAATTGATTATGGATATAATTGCATTAATATCAATTTGTAACAGTTTTTTATTCATTGTTGTGGTTGTTATTAGGTGTCATCATGTCAGCTTGAACTCATGACAACCCTATGCACAGCAGAATGAAACACTACCTGGTCCTGCACCAGCCTCACAATCCTTGTTATACCTAAACCTAGCATTGCAGTCACTGTGTCAATCCATCTTGTTGACGGCCTTTCTCTGTTTCGCTAACCTTCCACTTTACCAAACACGATATCCTTCTCCAGGGAATGGTCCCTTCTGACAGCATAACAAAAGTAGGTGAGCTGGCCATTCTTGTTTCCAAGGAGCATTCCAGCTGCACTTCTTCCAGGACACATTTGTTCATTCTCCTGGAGTCCATGGTACTTTCAGTGTTCTTTGCCAACATCACATTTCAAAAGCATCAACTCTTCTTTGGTCTTCTTTATTCATTGTCCAGCTTCCACGTGTGCATGAGGCAATTGAAAATATCATGGCTTGGGTTAGGTGCATCTTAGTCTTCAAAGAGATATTTTTGCTCTTCATTTTTTATTTCATCGCACTTGTTTTTTGTTTGTTTGTTTGTTTCTTCTTTTCTTCCCTCTTTCTGCCTTCTCTGATTTTAACTGTTCTTTTAAATCCCCTGTGTGATAGTTAACAAAATTTGTGTCCTGTTTCAACTTGGGTCTGATGCTTGCTTTGTCTCCTCAGACTGCTTTTCTTATCTTTCTTGTGGAATTTAATCTTCTCTGATAATAAACTGATAGAAAAAAATAGTAAAATCAATGAGGAATATTATTGCTATGGGAGAATATGCTCACATATAATAAATAGAAGTATTTGCACTTGGAGAACAAGAGAAACATGTATCTACCCTGAAAAGAACTTTAAAGCATATTGAAAGGTATAGAAGTTCCTTTAGCATTCTTAAAATCTTAGAAGATAAAAAGACATAAATAAAATCCATAAGAACAATATAGGACTTTATGAAAAAATGAATAAGCATATTCAAAACAAGAATCAACAATAATTTTTCTAAGGAGTCACTTAGATTTCAATTCAGAGATTAAAAAGATAAGAGTAATTAAGATTCAAGAAAATAACATAAGATACTCTAATATGTGTTTAATAGGAGTCCCAAAAACAGAATAAGAAAAAGGTTACAGTTCTAATGTATTTCAAATTTTTAAGACTTGCTAAAATATTAGGAGTTCTCTGATTGAAAAAACACGTAAAATCCCTAGCAAGATAATAAGAGCAAATCCACTCCTAAATACATTGTAGAGAAAGTGCAGAATATTTGGCAAGAGAATAACAGGAAAGTCTACTGAAGAGTAAATACAGATTAGCTCTAAATAAATTGCATACAAATTAATTATATCTAAGTAACAATCACAGTGACAAAATATTTTTTATAAATATCAATAAATATCAAATGACAATGCAATAATATATTCAAATTACTAAGAGACAATACCTGTGTATTTAGATTTAGATAGCCCATAAGTCATTCAAAGTTATTACTAGTTATAGATGTATTACAGACATAAGACAATAACTGGAATTAAATATACCCTCATACCATAAACATTTAATAAAATATATAAACCAACTATGTGCAAAGATTGTACATCAACGAATGCAGGACTGTGACTTTTTTTTAAAAAAGGAAGCACTTAAAAGTAGACCTTCATTTATCCCAGATTTCTAACTGAGGAAATTTTCAAACCACAGCACAAGGAAATGGAAACCAAAGGGCAGCAGCTTACTGAGCAAAAGAAATAAAGATTAACATTTAGGACTGCTAAGGGAGCTCTGGTGGTGTAGTGTCTAAGGCATTTACTGTTAACCAGAAGGCTGATGGTTGAAACCCACCAGCTGCTCCTTGGAATGAAGGTTGAGTAATCTACCTTTGTTTCTTCCTTGGAAAGCCAAGGAGGGGTCACCATGAGTTGAATCGACTCAAGGGCAGTGAGGTTTTTTTTTTTTAAAGGTGGCTGCATTTTTGTGGGCCAGGGAGCTAAGGAAGAGGAATCTACAGAGATGGGGCTCCAAAAACTTAGATAAAATTCCCTCAGACACTCAGACATCCTTGAACAGCTCTTAAGGTGTGCATTCCCAAAATGACTCTCTGGGAGACCTAGCAGAGAAGAATTGCCTAGAGACTGAAAGCTAGCAGAAATTCAAAGGCTGAGTATTGCTGGGATAACAGGAATCTGGGGGTTAGCCAAAATAATGACTACTTGCTGAGTACCATTAGCAGTCTGTTGTTACCTTAGGAAGACATGTACACATGGGATCATACAGTAGGCATACAGCTAGATTATATTTGCCTTCAAAACTTAGATATACTTGCCTTCAAAAAGCTGAAAGCCAAACCTCTATAGGATCAAAGTTATTTGTCAAGTAT
>NW_006921798.1:147055-149609 GCF_000298275.1 Orycteropus afer afer
CTGGCGCGGGATCGGGCAGTGTTTCGTTCTGCTGTGCATGGGGTCGCTATGAGTCGGAAACGACTCGACGGCACTTAACAACAACAACAACATTACTAATAAACAATATGTTTAATAGATATACGTTAGATCATCTACATAATTACTTGCTAATTACATTATGACACATATTAATTTGTTACAAAAATTTCTTCTCTCCAAAATAAATGCTTCTTAAAATTTAGGAGTTTTCACATATTATTTATTTACAAATACTAAGATAAAACACTAAATTACTATGTTATTTGTCCGCTTATGTTGCAAATATATATATATTTAATTATCAACATCAGAAAACAGAAAGTCACTACAGAAAAAAGAAAATGAAAGGAAATTATTTGTATTATCGAGTATATTTTGATGAAAAAATAAGGAATATCAATTAAAACAAGAAAGACTTAAAGTTCCTAGTTTCAGATAATATAGCACAGCTATATCACTGATGGGGTCAGATATTAATTTACCTTCTCCTTTCATGGAGAAGAAATTTAAACTAAAACCTTAAGAGGAAAATATGTTGAGTACATTATTTGCTGAACCAAATATTAGGCAAAGTAATTTCAATATTAAATGAACACCATTGAAGGAAATTGTTTAGAGGACAAAATTCAAATCAAATAATTAAATTATGGTAAATTTAATGACTGGAACTATGTTCAATAATTTAAGAAATTATAAGGGTTATGTTTCTTCATATTCTAAAATTTTAACACTTCTGAATTTGGGATACTACTTACAATGATTAAAAATAAAAGCAACACTTGTCACATTACTTTGTTTCTCGTAGAGAACATCACAAGTCCTCTTAAAGTGAAAGCAAAAGATGTTTATTGAGGGATGAGACAGTCGGGGCTAGAAGATATCCAAACTCAGAGAGTGAAGATGGTTGCTCTGCTAGATAATGAAGAAGAGAACATTTTTGTACAGTTGGAGAAGAAACTAAAAATTACAGAATCGTAACTGGCTGAAAGACAATCAGGGGAAGCAAAGGTGAAAGAAATATCTAAGAGCAGGGACCTAGAGGAGAGAGGTGGGTAACAAATATGTGGGATTACATAATTGGTTGTTGTTGTTGTTGTTGTTGTTATGTGCCGTCAAGTCAGCCCTGACTCATAGCGACCCCTCCTTGGGTTTCCGAGGCAGTATCACTACTGAAGTAGGATTGCCCAACCTTCCTTCTGAGGAGTGGCTGATGGGTTTGAACCGCCAGCCATCTGGTGAGCAGTCAAGTGCCTTAGCCACTAATGCTACCAGAGCTCCCTCCTAGGGTCCATAATTGCAAGCAAACCTGGTCTTCAGATCATTACAGAATGGTCACAGAACGATGGCAGGACAAGTTTTTGGATAATCTGCTATAAAAATTAGTTTCTCAATCTTGTCTGTTTCTAGACATCCACTGGGGGATAAACATTTATTCTGAGGATAAAGATTAAGTGGTAATTCTGTGCATCAAGACCTTTCAGCTATAATCTATCACCTTGCATCCATTTGACCATAATAGAAAAACCATTTAGGAATAGACTGTGATATCCTGCACTTGCCAGCCTCAGAGAAAAAGAATGCCTCTTGTGGAGTGTATGGTCAGCATCAAGGTTAGAGGAATTGCTGTTAGAAAAGGAAGCTTTTAAAATTCAACCTGCATTCTAGACTCATGCCAAGACAAAAGTGAAGCTAAGACTCCACTTTCAGACTGCAATATTTACATACACCGGTACTTCTCATTTTAAGCTCTCATACTCTATCTTGTTAGGGTATATCAAATGATGGCACATCTTATGAAATAATGTCAATAAGACATTGTATTATTCTATTATTTTAAATAAAGCTCCTAATGCATGTCATACAGAAGATGTAACAACTATATTTACATTGTGAACTGGTGGGTTCAATCTTTCAATTAATAGCTGACCATATAACCACTGTACTACAAGAGGTCCTTAATGTTTTGGAATGATTTTGTTTAGTATACGAAACAGCTGGAAAAGCATTTTGTTTAGTATATAACACAGCTAGGAAAGGATTTATAGTATGCTACTAACAGATATGCAATCCTGACAAAAACAATACACTATTATAATGCCAGGAGCTCTGCTCGCATAGTGGCTAAGACACTTGACTGCTAACCAGAAGGCTGGTGGTTCAAACCCACCAGCCACTCCTCGGAAAAAAGATGGAGCAATCTACTTCCATAGTGATACTGCCTTGGAAACCCAAGGAGGGGTTGCTATGAGTTGGGTCCGACTGGACGGCACATAACAACAACACAACAAATTATAATGCCACAAAAAGGGGTACAAAATATAATGGCTTGCAACAGGAAATCTTTACAAAATATTCTAGGGCTATCTATGTTCTTTATTCTGTGCACTCTTTAAATTTGTTAGTAAATGAAAAAGCAGAGGATTTTTCACACCAACAATTTTTTAACTATTATCTAGGAAATATGAAACCAATTTCCAGCCTCAAAGAAAATCTAGAGGATATTAAAAGCACATTTATTAAACATAAATATCAA
>NW_006921798.1:149709-151253 GCF_000298275.1 Orycteropus afer afer
TTGGGCAATCCTACTTCCGTAGTGATACTGCCTCGGAAACCCAAGGAGGGGTCGCTATGAGTCAGGTCTGACTCGACGGCACATAACAACAACAACGCAACATGAAGGACTGAAAATATCTTGGTTTGGGTTAAGTGCACCTTAATCTTCAAAGTGACATCTTTGCTCTTCAGCCGTTAAAGAGGTCTTTTGCAACAGATTTGCCCAGCATAATACGATGTATGATTCCTTGACTGCTGCTTCTATGGCTGTTGATTATGGATCCAAGTAATATGAAATCTTTGACAACTTCAATCTTTCTCCATTTATTGTGATTCTGCTTATTGATCCAATTGTGAGGATTTTCATTTTCTCTATGTTGAGGTATAGTAGTTGTCTTTAATTTCATCAGTAAGTGCTTTAAGTCATCTTCACTTTCATTAAGCAAAGTTGTGTCATCTGTGTATCGTAGGTTGTTAATGAGTTTTCGTCCAATCCTGATGCTTAATTGTGCTCATGAGGAACACATACATAGACAAGGAGGCTGTCATTCTAACAGAACAAGGGGGTACTGTATGGTTCAAAATAAGGAATGGGGTGTGTCAGGGTTGTATCCATTCACCACACTTTTTCAATATAAAGATAAAGGTAGACAATAAAAATTGAAGTACAAAAATAAAAATAAATTTTAAAAAGTAGAAATAGAGCATGTGAGAAATGTGGGACACATTCAACAGGCCTAATATGTCATAAATACATTTTTTTAAATGATAAAAAATTATGATTTGCATAAATATAAAATAAACCTGTATTGTAGCTGTTTTTAGTTAATAATGAAACCAGTAAAAAAAAAAAATCACTTGAAGGAGAAGTTAAAGAATAGACACATATATAGGCAATCAGGAATTAACAAATTAATTTGATAGTAGATGCAAAACTGGCCTCTTTGTAAGGCAGAAGCAAATGCATCATCACTGGGTAAAATTATTTGCAATTTTACAAAGACAAATCATTTGCATCACTATGTTTTCTACAACTTACAGAGTTATAAATAGCTTGATCAAAGACCATGAAAATTGCAAAGCTATGTCGAATGAGATACCTGGAAGAATATGCTAGACCATGACTAGTATTCCATAACAAGAATACCCAGTAATCACTGTAATTATTTTTTTCCATTTTCAAAGTCATTTACAATGTTTCCTTTTTAAGTCATTTACAATGTTTCCTTTTTACATATATGTAATCAGTGTCCTAGAAAGAAAGGTAAAATGGCTGAGAATTTATATTGTCATTTACTTTCTTGGTGTGGTACATTACTGAGTTCCCAATTTAAATCTATAACTACTTTTATTATGTCACAGATCAATATGTAATAATATTCTTTGGCTATTACTAATAAAACTAGTGCTCAGACGGCTCCCTTGCTACCATCCCGAGAGAGACCGGGTCTCCGGGAGCAAGGTAAGCACGGGTGGGGCTGGTGCTTACTCACTGATCTGCACTGAACACTTTCCCTTGTTATCCTCCCGAGAGGGACCGGGTCTCCAGGAGCAAGGTAAGCA
>NW_006921798.1:156118-166262 GCF_000298275.1 Orycteropus afer afer
TGTGTGTGTGTGTGTGTGTATAAATTCAAAGATGGTTATATTATCCTGAAAGTTTATCATCTTCTTTTCAATACTATATGTCAACGTATCTTAAAGTGTATTGTGCATAGGTAATAGTGAAGGATCTTGTTAAATGCAGGCTCTAATTCATTAGGTCTGTGGTGAAATCTATAATTTTGCATTTCTAGGCACATAACAACAACAACAACAACAACAAGCAAGCTTCTAGATGATGCTGATGCTGCTGGTTTGAAAACCACACGTCGAGTAACAAGGTTCTAGATAACACACATGATTTAGTGAATTATACTAAACATAAAATACTGCAACAACATAAAAAATTTACAGTGAACCAGACTGATGAAAATATTACATTTCCCCCCTAGAATCTATTATAATTTCCCTAAGGTATTACAATAGAAGTTGTGGTGGTGCTGTGGTTAAGGCATTTGGCTGCTAACCAAACATTCAATGTTGGAACCAACTGGCTGCACCACAGGAGAAAGATGAGGCAGTCTGCTTCCTTAAAGATTTACAGCCTTGGAAATCTGATGGAGTAGTTCTACTCTGACCTGTAGGGTTGCTATGAGCTAGAATTGATTCAAAGGCAGTAGATCTTCTGGACATTTAAGATATTGCAATAGAGTATTTTCTGATGCTTGCTTTGAGCTCATTGCATGGAGGGATCTATAGCTGGAGAAGAACATGATGTCTGGTGAGGTTGAGGGCCAAGGAAAATGTGGGAGACCATTGGTTAGATGAGTTAGTACAATAACCACATTAAGGGACTTGTACATGATGATGATTGTGAGGATGGCAGGGCTGCGCTGTGCTCTGCTATGTTCTACATAAGGTTGCTTTGAGTTAGAGTTAACTCAGAAGCAGTTAACAAAAACACAGTATTGTAATACACATTTTTAGTTCTCTGGAAGCATAGTACCTAAGGCATTTGACTGCTAACCAGAAGGCTGGAGGTTCGAATCCACCAGCCACTCCTCGGAAGGAAGGTTGGGCAATCTACTTCCATAGTGTTACTGTCTCAGAAACCCAAGGAGGGGTCGCTATGAGTTGGGTCTAGTTCGATGGCACATAAAAACAAACATATTTAGGAGCTCTGGTGGCATAGTGCCTAAGGCATTTGACTGCTAACCAGAAGGCTGGTGGTTCAAACCCACCAGCCACTCCTCAGAAGGAAGGTTGGACAATCTACTTCTGTAATGATACCACTTGGAAACCCAAGGAGGGGTTTGCTATGAGTCAGATCTGACTCAATGGCAGTGAGTGGATTAGTGGTGGTTAGTATATATTTAACTCATCAAAATTGGTGACTATAGTATGATGAGAACATAGAATGTCAATATTAAAATTTATAAAATTTTGTATGTAAATATCAAATCTGACAACATAGCAAAACACAAAAATGTTGAAACTGATATAAAGAAGTAAACCAATCATGTGCTTTTTAAATAAATCAATATATTTTTAGTTCCTTTGTTTCTAATTATTATAGTTAAAATTTATTATTTTATATTTAATATTTTGATGGTTATAATTTATACAGAATATAATAATTCTTAAGAAATTGAATATATATTAATATTTAAACTTGAGGAAGGTACAACTTTTTCTAATTCATAGAAAGACATTGACATCATATGGAGCTGTCTCTATGAAAATGAAATCTCTGTCTCCTATCCTTCCACTTGTTCTTATCTTTACTGAACAGCTCTTTGGAATATAAGAATAACTTTAAAGCTCAGAAGTTTTCACATCTTTTACAAATGTTTTACCTTTTTCTCATCAGGAAGATTTACTGTAATTGAAGGCCTTTGACTGCTAAACAGGAGATTGGTGGTTCAAACCCACCAGCTGCTCTGTGGAAGGAAGATGAGACAATCTACTTCCATAAAGATTTACTGCCTTGGTAACCCTATGGGAGTTGCTATGAGTTAGAATTGACTTGATAGTTCTGGGGTTTTTTTTGCACCAACTGCTAGTATTCAATTATTTAATCTGATATTATTTATTCAATCTCTCTGCTGAGCAAATAATCTGAGAAGCTGAACTATATGAAAAGAATAAAGCATCAGAATTGGAGGAAGACTTATTAACAACCTATGATATGCAGACAACACAAACTTACTTTTGCAGAAAATGAAGAAGACTTGAAGCACTTACTGATGAAGATTAAAAGCTATAGCCTTCAGTATGGATTGCACCTTACACATAAAGAAATCTAAAATCCTCACAAATGGAGCAATAAGCAGCAACACAACATGTCATTTGGAAAATATTGAAGTTGCCAAAGATTTAATTTTACTTGGATCCTCAATCAAAGCCCATGGAAGCAGCAGTCCAGAAATCAAATGACATATGGCATTGAGCAAATCTGCTGCAAAAGAACTTTTGAAAGTGTTGAAAAGCAAAGATGTCACTTTGAAGACTAAGGTACCCAAGTCATGGTAATTTCAATAGCCTCATATACATATGAAATCTGGACAGTTAATAAAGAAGACTACAGAAGAATTAATACATTTGCATTATGGCATTGCTCAAAAATATTAAAAAACGTCATGGACTGCCAGAAGAAAAAATCTTTCTTGGAAAAAGTGAAACCAGAAAGCTTCTTAGAAGTGATAATGGCCAGAATTCATCTCTTTCATTTTGGTCATGTTATCAGAAGGGACCAGTCCCTGGGGAAGGATATCATGCTTTGTAAAGTAGCAAAAAGGGGAGGGCCTTCAAAGAGATGGATTGACGTTATGGCTGCAGTGATGGGCTCAAGCATAGCAATGATTGTGAGGATGGCAGAGGACCAGGCACCATTTTGTTCTGTTGCACATAGGGTCATTATGAGTTGGAACTGACTAGATAGCATCTAACAACAACAACAGTTGCTGGTGAAGTTATTCCGACCCATGGCGAACCCATGTATGCCAGAGTGAAAAAGTGCTCTGTAGGTTTTTCAAGGTTGTGATCTTTTAGAAGTAGATTGATGGGTCTTTCTTCTGAGGTACCTCTGGATGGATTCTAATTGCCAATCTTTTAGTTAACAACCTTAGGTGGGGTTCTCTGAAGGAGTAAAACTAGTGACATTAATATATATATGGGGAGAGAGAGTGAGAGAAATTTAACTCAGAGAAATAGTTCACATTGTTTTAGAGGCTGGCAAGTCCCAAGTTTGTGGGTCTAATGTCAAGCTGGAGGCTTCTCCCAACTCACACAGTGGCAGGGGCTGACAAACCCAAGATGGACATGTAAAAAAGCAGATTGTTGCCTCACAGACTGTGAAGACAACAATCCCAAGATTGGCAGGCAATATGGCAGGTCACTGGTTTAGCTTGGGAACTGGATGATGATGAACTAGATGCAGGATCCAGATCCAGAAGAAAGCCAGAAAATTTTCCCAGGATGTCCATGCATGTATTTGAAGCAGGCCACAACCCTGAGGAAATTCCCTTTCAGCTGACTGGCTGCGCATAGCATATCTCCTCATGGAGATGATTTCAGTACATCAGATATCATCATGGGGGATGACTACATCACAAATGCTTAAACCACTTAGAATTATGGTCAGCCAATTAGACACACAACCTTAACTATCACAGCAACTAAGCCTTTAACCATTTGTCCCAATCAAGGAGTCTAAATATAGTAATATATAACATGAATATATATTTTATTAAATATAGTTGCACATGCATATGTCTGAAAGATGATCATGATGATTTCTATCTTTCTCTATACAATTTGTTTTATTGATATAATATATATATAGCACACATTTTCCAATTAAATATTTTTACATATAATATTTAATATTTAACATCCATAATGTGTAGCATGCAATATATATTTAACATAAAACTCAAAAAAACTTACTGCCGTGGAGTCATTCCCAACCCACAGCGACCCCTCCTTGGGTTTCTGAGGTGGTAGCTCTACGGGAGTAGATGGCCCAACCTTCCTTCTGAGGAGTGGCTGGTGGATTTGAACTGCTAGCCTTCTGGTTAGCTGTCAAATGCCTTAGGCACTACACCACCAGAGCTCCCCATATTTATGTAGTTCAAATCCACCAACCACTCCTCGGAAGGAAGGTTGGGTCATCTACTCTTGTAGGGATACCACCTCGGAAACCCAAGAGGGATTGCTGTGAGTCTAGTTGACTCGATGGCAGTGAGTTTTTTTGAGTTCAATGAGGTAATGGGTATAGGTGATAGTGGTTGTGCTTCCACGACTACTTCACCCACAAATTAAAAAAAGAAAAAAAAAATTCAACCCAGCCTCTCATGACATTATTTTGAAGTTTATTTCTTACACCTGGAAATATATGATATTATACTAAGTTCCAGTCATATTGGTCAACCTACCTTCAAATTATACTGTTCCCTAATTTTTACACATTCTAAGAGATATTCTCAGACCCCAGATCTATGATTTGCTCTGATGGTACTCAAACTGTTGTAGGAGTTGGTGTATTACTTCTGGAATGCAGTACACACTTTGGATCTCAGTGTAGCATGCAAATAATTGGCTAAGAAACAGAGTTTTTGCTGGAGTGGATAGATCTGAGTCCTTAGAGGGCAATTCTAATTTCAGGTATCTTAGATGTTGGAGAATTTAGCCAAAATATTTTTTTTATTCCTTAAAAACACTTAGGAATAAGTGTTGGGTTTATTCTTATTTATTCCTCACTTCTTCAATCTAATTAATCTCAAGGGAACTTTAAAAACAATATATTTTCAAAACAAAATATTTTCTTTCTATTACAGGAGTAAGAACTGTTTATTATTGGATTTTTCAGTCAGAATCTATTCATGGAAAAATACATCTATGTAGATATATTGTGATTTAAGACTGTGCAAGTAATTGATACTCCTACTCTTTGTTTTGAGAGGAGAGAAAATAGTATGTTTTCCTTGGTCATTTACTAGCTCAGGAAAAAACCTCATGGCTACAAATTCTTTTCCAAGAATCCATTTCTTCTCATACATTGGGAATGTAGTTTCCTGAGGAATAACTTTCAGGAATACATTCTATTCTTTTAAGATTTGATTTATCTCTGGATCTCCAAACAGTTTTTAGAAAGCTAAGCTGAGTTTTTCAGCTCATTAATTCAACAAATTTTGTTGATCTCTTTGCCAGGCATTGGCTAGCCCTTCATGATCCCCATGAGTAGGCAAAGAAACAGCCAACATTCATGCAACCTTAAGACCTCAATATCCTTGACAACATATTGTTGGCTTCAATAGTAAACTTTACTTCTCTTATAAAAAATTAGTCTTTCTCTCTTACTTATTGAGTCAGATTCCTTCCAGAGAACAGCAGTTATCCACTGAATAGCTTTGCACAGTTCTTTCTGAAGGACTTTCTCTTGAGTTTGCTGGAGTACATTTACATACTCAGTGGCAGAATGATTTTAAAAAAATGGATCCAATGGCATTCATTTTCTGAACAGATGGATCAGTGATGCAAAAAGACAGTGTTGTAGACAACAGGAGACTAGAAGTACCAGTTTTGATTTTAATTCTGTTGTATAAATGCAGCATAGTTTGGTGGAAAGATCTTGGATATTAGAGCTATTTTTAATTCTGCCATTAAAAAAAAAGAACCTTGGCAAAGGTTCTTTTTGGGCCTCAATTTGTTCATTTGTTGTTGTTGTTGGGTGCCATCAAGTTGACTCCAACTAATACAACGGACCCTAGGTATGACAGAACAAAACACCACCTGGTCATGCGCCATCCTCATAATGCTTGCTATGCTTGAGCCCATTATTACAGCCACAATGTCAGTCCATCTTGTTGAGGATCTCCCCCTTTTTTACTAACCCTCTGCTTTACCAAGTGTGATATTCTTCTCCAGGGAATAGCCCCTTGTGACACCATTACCAAAGTAGGTGATATGAAGTTTGGTCATTCTTACTTGCAAGGAGCATTCTGGCTACACTTCATCCAGGACAGATTTGTTCATTCTTCTGGCAGTCTATGGTGTATTTTCAGTAATCTTTGCCAATACCATAATTCAAAGGCATCAACTCTTCAGTCTTCCTTATTCATTGTTCAGCCTTCAGATGCATGTGAGATGATTGAAAATACCATAGCTTGGGTTAGGTGCACCTTAGTCTTCTAAGTGACAACTTTGCTTCTTAACACTTTAAAGAGGACTTTTGCAGCAGATTTGGCCAGTGAAATACAATATCTGATTTCTTGACTGTTGTTTCCACGGATGTAGATTATGGATACAAGTAAAATGAAATCTTTGAAAATTACAATCTTTATTCTGTTTATCATGTTGCTTGTTAGTCCACTTGCAAGGATTTTTGTTCTCTTTATGTTGAGATGTAATCCATACTGAAGGCTTCAGTCTTTGATCTTCATCAGTAAGTGCTTCAAATCCTCTTCACTTTCAGTAATGTCATCTGCATATCTGAGGTTGTTAGTAAGTCTTCCTGCAATTCTGATGCCATCTTTTTCTTTATGTAGTCCAGTTTCTTAGATTATTTGTTCATCAAATAATTGAAAAAGTATGATGAAAGAATACTACCCTGATGCACACCTTTTCTGATTTTAAATCATGGAATATCCCTTTGTTTTGTTTGAATGATTGCCTCTTTGTCCATGTACAGGTTCCTCATAAGCACAATTAAGTGTTCTCGAATTCCCATTCTTTGCAATGCTATCCATGATTTGTTACAATTCACACAGTCAAATGCATTTACATAGTTAATAAAACACAGGTAAATACCTTTCTAGTATTTGCTTTCAGCCAAGATCCACGTGTCCACCATGAGTGACCCTGCTGGTATTTGAAATACTGGTGGCTTAGCCTCCAGCCTCACAGCAACATGCAAGCCACCACAGTATGACAAACTGACAGACAAGTGGTGAGTTCATATATTAGACGTGAATAATGTTGTTTGGTGCCTCTGAGTCAATTCTCGATCATAGCGACCTTGTGTATAGTAGAAAGGGCTCTGGTAGCGTAGTGCCTAAGGCACTTGACTGCTAACCAGAAGGCTGGCTGTTGAAACACACCAGCTACTCCTCACAAGGAAGGTTGGCCAATCTACTTCTGTAGAGATACTGCCTCGGAAACCCAAGGAGGGGTCTCTATGAGTGGAGTCCCATGGCACATAACGACAAGGACAACAAACACTGCCTGGTCCTATGCCATCCTCATGATGCTTTTGCATATGTGTTTCTAAACCAAAATTGTCAAAGGAAATGATAAAATCAAGTGTGATCTACAGCTCAGCTTCAGAAAACAGCACTTCAGAAACTTGAAAGAACCTCCCTGAATATGTAAATTTTTCCCAGGAAGGGTTAAGGAGATCATTTAGAAAGAAAGAGGCTTTATTATTATGCTTGACTTTCCATTCAGTCTTTTCTTTCCTTGCACATGAAGACAGGATTACCCTACACCTTTGCCTCTAAACTGCCAATCCATTAACAAACTATGGTGCAACTTCTGTGCTCTGTCATAAATACAGTATTACAGCATTTAGCAGAAGCTGATAGCCTAATATTTATTATGAAAGTTATTGTACTTACACTTTTCAAAATTTTAAATTTACCTTTTCTTATACATGGAAAAACTTTAAAACTATTTTAGACCTGAGAGGCACTTACTTTTTTTATAACCATCACTGGCTTTTGTCCAACTGTCATGTGAGGAATTTATTAATATTACTATAGTACTTCAGAGGACCATGGAATGTACATTCTAAGCAGATTTTCTAACCTCTGTCAAGGGGAAGGGAAAGAGCAGAGATGATGATGTGATGGAATTCTATTCTCTGTAGGAGGGAGGAAAATAATTTTCTTTATGCCACTCTTTCATGCTGAGTTTCTCCACTGTGGTACCAGTGGCATCATAAAACAATATTTAATCTTTGGTTCCTAGCATAGGCTTATCTTATTTTTCCAGTGACTCATATGGAATCTAATAAGAATTTTTTAAAAGTATAGACAAATGTGTTTTATAAATATATTTTTGAGAAGTCATTACTATTTTGGTGAAATAATAAAAGTATTTTATACTTTATTGTTAATACTCTCATTGGAAATATACATAATTTCTATTTTTGTCAGAGGTATTTTGGAACGTTGATTATTATTCTCTATAGATATAATAAAAAGAACTCTGGTGGTGTAATGGATAAGGTATTTTGCTGCTAACCAGAAGGTCAGCGGTTCAAACCCACAAACTGCCCTGTGGAAAGAAGATGGGGCCATCTGCCTCCATAAAGATTTACAGACTCAGAGACCACGTGTGGGTTGCTTTGAGTCAGAATTGACTCGGTAGCACTGAGGTTGGGTTTTTCTGGCAGTAAACCAGCCCCAGGACCAGCAGAAGGCAGGTGTTTCTGTGCATGGAGCTGCCCCAGGCAAGGGCCAAAGTAAGTCAGCGCAGAGACCAGTGGAAGGTGAGTGTTTGCCCAGGGGGCAGGCCTTGTAAACTATCAGGGCAGGGGAGACCAGGCAAGGAGCACAGCAGTTTAGAACACCTAGGGGAGACAAACTTGTATGTCAGTTTGTCATACTGTGGTGGCTTGAGTGTTGCTGTGAGGCTGGAGACTATGCCACCAGTGTTTCAAATACCAGCAGGTTACCCATGGTGGACAGGATTCAGCAGATCTTCCAGATTAAGACAGATTCGGATGAAGGAAGGGACCATGCACTTCTCAAAAAATTGGCCAGTGAAAACATTATGAATAGCAGTGAAACATTGCGTAATATATTACTGGAAAACTTTATGAAAAGCACTGAGACACTGTTTGATATACTGCCAGAAGGTAAGCGCCTCAGGCCTAAAGACATTCAGAATATGACTGGAGAGGAGCTGGCTCCTCAGAGTAGAGCCAAGCTTAATGATGTGGATAGAGTAAAGGATTCGAGACCCCCATTTGCTGATGTGGCATGTCTCAAGATGAGAAGAAATGGCTACAAACATCTATTTATAATCAAACATGGATTATGTGAAATATGAATCTAGGAAAATTGGAAGTTATCAAAAATGAAATGGAACACATAAATACTGATATCCTAGATAATACTGAGTGGAAATAGACTGGTTTTAGCCATTTTGAGTCAGATGATCATATGGTATACCAACCTGGGAAAAAAAAATTGAAGAAGAATGGCATGGAATTCATCATCACAAAGAATACACCAATATCCTTCCTGAAGTACAATGTTGTTGTTGTTGTTGTTAGGTGCTGTCGAGTTGTTTCTGACTCATAGGGACCCTAAGCACAGCAGAATGAAACACTGCCTGATCCCGTGCCAGCTCTATGATCCTTGCTATACTTGAGCCCAGTGTCACAGCCACCATGGCAATCCATCTCGTCAAAGGCCTTCCCCTCTTTCATCGATCCTCCACCTTACCAAACATGACATCCTTCTCCAGGGAATGGTCCCTCCTCACAACTTGACCAAAGTAGGTGAGGTGAAGTCTGGCCATCCTTGCATCCAAGGAGCATCTTGGCTGTACTTCCTCCAGGAAAGATCTGTTAGTTCTTTTGACAGTCCATAGTACCTTCGGCATTCTTTGCCAGGACCACAACTCAAAAGCATCAACTCTTCTTTGGTCTTCCTTATTCATTGTCCAGCTCTCACATGCATACGAGGCGATTGGAAATATCATGGCTTGTATCAGGTACAACTTAGTCCTCAAGGAGACATCCTTGCTCCTGAGCACTTGAAAGAGTTCCTTCGCAGCTGAACTGCCCAGTGCTACACGTGGTCTAATGTCCTGACTGCTGCTTCCATTGGCCTCAATTGTAGAACCAAACAATGTGAATTCTTTTACAACTTCAATCTTTCCTCCATTTATCACAATGCTGCTTATTGGTCCAGTTGTGAGGATTTTTGTGTTCTTTATATTGATATGTAATCCATACTGCAGACTGTGTTCATCAATCTTCATCAGTAAGTGCCTCAAGATATCCTCACTTTCAGCAAGCACAGTTGTATCATCAGCATATTGCAGGTTGTTAATGATTCTTCCTCCAATCCTGATGCCATGTTTTTCTTCATATAGTCCAGTTTCTCAGAATATTTGCTCAGCATATAGATTGAATAAGTATGGGGAAAAGATACAACCCTGACTCACTCACTTCCTGATTTTTAAACAATGCAGTGTC
>NW_006921798.1:168713-169457 GCF_000298275.1 Orycteropus afer afer
GTATTAACGGGTCTTCCTTATAGGCATATGGATATTATCCTATCACTGACAGTATTGTAGTTCAGGACAGATCTTGAAACATCCTTTGTGATGATGAATGCCACACCATTCCCCTTTAAACTGTCATTCCTCACATAGTAGATCATATGGTTGTTGGATTCAAAATGGCCAAAATCAGTCCATTTCAGCTCAATAATGCCTAGAATATCAATCTTTATGCATTTCATTTTATTTTTTACAACTTCTAATTTTCCTAGATTCATACTTTGTGCATTCTATGTTCAGATTTTTAATGCATGTTTGCCACTGTTTCTCCTCAGTTTGAGTGGTGCCATGTCTGCAAATGGAGGTCTCAAAATCTTTAGCTTACCCATATGAGTAAGGCTGATTTTATCCACATGAGTAAGGCTGAAGTACAGTGCTGTCAGGGACAGGATAATATCCATATGCCTACAATGAAGACCAGTTAATACTATTATTATTCAAATATATGCACCAAACACTAAGGCCAAAGTTGAGGAAATTGAAGATTTTTCACCAAATTCTGCATTCTGAAATTGACCAAACATGCAATCAAGATGTGTTAATTATTACTAGTGATTAGTGATTAGCTGCAGACATCCATTAATCATCAGAACATGGAATGTAAGAAGTATGAATCTAGGAAAATTGGAAGTTGTCAAAAATGAAATGGAATGCATAAAGATTGATATCCTCAGCATTAGTGAGCTGAAATGGACTGGT
>NW_006921798.1:172372-173971 GCF_000298275.1 Orycteropus afer afer
TAATTTGCAGTTTTCCTTTCATTTCCCACAACTACCAGCACTACCATAATTTTGTTTGTCATTAACCTCACTTTCTAATTATTGAGATAAAGCCCATATCACTCTACCTATTTCCACAATTATTTTCATCTGTACATTGATACTAGAATAATTTTCATGAAACTCAACAAACTCTACAACATTTCCAGGATTCCCTCAGACTACACAGTAAAGACCAAACTCTTCAGCTAGAAATCTAGTTCCAGGAAGCGACTGGGCTTTCTCTCTTATCACGGACCCCTAATTAAATGTCTCCTTTAGGAAAATTGATTTGCTTTATGCCTTCCCACTTTCTCTCTCCTCACTCTGTTCAGCAAAGTTCTACCTTGTGAAACCTTCTAAGAACATCCAAGACAGTATGGATTTCTCCCCATGAAAGACTGTATGGGAGCTACATCTTTGTTTCACCTATTTGGCATTTCTCATGAGTTGAATACAATATTATAATGAGGAAAGAGGGAAATATATACACAACCATTCATCACTTATCAACATGGCATTATATGAAAATGTAGATAATCAAATCAGATCATAAAATGAAGGATGATTATATCATTACATAACTGCCAAATTACACCTTTACATAACTGCTAAACCATTGAAAATCGTGACCCAACAGGTGGACACATAACTTTGACCATCACAGTCAGAGTCACTCTTGCTTCACACCTTGGTGTTTATGATGGCCAGATGTAAATCATTAATACATAAAATAGTTGGATAGTAGTTTTTTTTTTTTTTTTTTTACTACTGTCATAAATATAGGAGCTCTGGTGGCACAGTTCCTAAGGCATTTGACTGCTAACCAGAAGGCTAAGGTTCAAACCCACCAACCACTCCTCAGAAGGAAGGTTGGGCAATCGCCTTGGAAACCCAAGGAGGGGCTGCTATGAGTTGGGTCTGACTCCATGGCAAAGAGTTTAGAGTTGAGTCATAAATCTGAAATGTTACACAACAAGATAGTCAATGAGTGAGGAGTGGTATATATAACAGGTAATGTAGTATTGCATGGCTGGTCGTGGTGTGCATGTGATGATCCTTAAAATGACCAGTTGCAATTGAGTCAACTCTGATGCATGGGAATCCCATGTGCGTCAGTATGGAGCTGTGTTCCACAGAGTTTTCAATGGCTGATTTTTCAGAAGTAGATCACCAGTTCTTTCTTTTGAGGTACCTTTGGGTGAACCTGAACCTCTAATCTTTGATACTTAGCTGAGCATCTTAACTGTTTGCACCATCAAGAGATCTTTGATGACCCTTAGGATGTGTCTGTCTAATGTTAGGTCAATTGACTGAGAGGGAAAAAGTCTCTGAATTAGCAGTTTGTTTTGATGTCTTGACACCAACAAAGAAAGTTTTTTTGTTTTTGTTTTTGTTTTTTCAATGCTGAAGTAACTGAAAGGATCAGATATATTTCCTTAATGTTCTTGTAGATGTGAAATATATTGATAAGCCCTGATATTTCTTTTTTTAAAGAAAATGTATACTCTATCTTTTATAGGAGCTCTGGTAGCATAGTGCCTAAGGCACTTGACTGCTCACCAGAAGGCTGGCGGTTCA
>NW_006921798.1:174621-177871 GCF_000298275.1 Orycteropus afer afer
AGGTAGATACACTCCTTGGAGAGAACAATCATGGGAGAAAGAACGGCTGCTTATGCACAAGGAGACAGTTCAGGGGGCAGGAGTGCATGGAGGGATGGGCACAGGGAAGAAGTAACTATCAGGAGGAAATGGGAGGGGAGCTGTTGCATTGGGGTATATTGTAGTCAATGTCATGAGACAATGTGTGTGTGACCTGCTGTATGGAAAGTGAATTTGCTCTGTAAACTTTCACCCAAATCTCAATTAAAAAAAAAATTCTGATAGCATTTAATTTTATAATTAATCTGACTCATAAGAAAAATGTCAGATTTTACAGCATGTGGAGATCCTACATGTTTAAAGAAAATATGGAGAATAGTGTCTAAGAATCTATTATGAAAAGAATACCAACAAAACAATATGTGCCTACTTTTCTTTTACTTCCTTGAAATGCTTTTTGGTAATTCAACCCTCAACAATACACAAGTAAGTGAAGGCAATAAGTATATATGGAAGGCTTCTAAAGAATAGGAAGGGAATCTAGAATGCTATAGATTAGGAAGGAATCATGAAAGAACATCTTAGTTTTTTACTTTCAGAGAACTACTATAAAATTATAATATAACTATATAATTATATATAACTATACAATTATATATAATTATAATTATACATAATTATATATTATAATTTTTCTGTAATTCATAAAAGCTAATTGAGCTACTATTATGTTTAAGGGCAGTTGGTTATGAGAAGAAGTACTGAGTTTCCCCAAGTAGCAAGTATGTGTCTTCCCACAGTTGTCTATTTTTAGAATTTAATATTTTGAAGTCAGTATGATCTAATTATTAATTATATTGAATAACTGAATTATTAACTTATGTAATTAATGATATGTCTAATAACTAGATAATGAGCTCCATGATAATAGGGAGGCCAATTAACATATAAATTTTTAAAAAATTCATTTTATTTGGTCTTTCATGGAAAAGGAAAGTAAATGATAAATAGTTTTCTCATTAAAATCCTTTAGATACCTGAAATCAACCAAAAAGTCTCCCAGTAATAGAGTGAGCATATTCCCTATTTGCCTAAAACAATTTCAGCTTGGGCCTATTTGTAGAAAATCTGTAATACTAACCTTACCCTTCTCTCTCAAAAGCTGCCCGGATGGGAAATCTGGGACTCATGTGACCATCCTACTCATTAATCATTCATTCCAAGTAATCCAATAGTTAATTCCTTCTTCATTGTTTTTCTCTAAATTATATTTACTAATAACAACCAAAAAATCTAAAACAAACCAGTTGCTGCTGAGTTAACTCTATTCATGGCAACTCTGTGTCAGAGTAGAACTGTGCTCCAATGGCTCAACATCTAGTTTTTCAGAAGTAGATCACCATGCCTTTCTTTTCAGGTGCGTCTGGGTGGACTTAGGCCTCCAACATTTAGGTTAGCACTCAAGTTCTTAACCATTTGTGCCACCTAGGGCATTCATTGACAATGAAGCAGGTCATAATTTTCTTTTCACAGCAGAGTGGAGATATTTCAGTGCTAACAGTAGATGCTTATAAAGAAGATAGAGCTAGATCCAGTTATTTAAAGACCATAATTAAGAAGTAGTTGTGGGAGCAGAAATGTTTTAGGAGTGACAGTACTTTCAGGAACAGAGAAAAGGTGCCACTGAAAAGTTTATGATAAGCAGATGAATTTTAGTTTGAGAAATCAAATACCACCTATTTCAATTCCCATCAGAGGTCCCATTAGAAATATAATTCCTCTTTGCTTCCTACCCTCCGCTGTCATGTTGTTACGGGGCATTCACTGTTTAAACAGCTGCAGAGTCTCACCTCAGGGGTGATGAAATTGCACTGGTAATGTTGAGTCCTGTATGGATCTCAAACTAAAAAGAAACTTGATCATTTACAGAATGACTTAGGAACTGGGAAGGGGGTGCTGTCTATGAGAATAATGAGTTTTAACAAAGTCTAGAGAACGTGAAGTCTTAGACAGTAGCAGTTTTCCTCAGTAAACCCAGTGTTGGACTTTCCCTTTTCAGTATAAACCAAGAATAAACACACATATACAAATAGAAAATTTCAGAAAAAAGAAATATTTAAACTAAGAGTACTCAAACACACATTTGAGTCTCTGGTTCAAGGAAAAGAGAATGTCATTTGCTGTTTTAATTTTTGTCCCTGCCATTTCCCATCTTCCTTTCCTAACGCTAGAAGCCCTGATGACTCAGTGGTTAAAGCACTTGGCTTCTAACTGAAAGTTTGGCAGTTCAAACCCACCAGCCATCCCGGGAAATCAAGTTTCTGGCAGTTTGGTTCCATAACAATTTACAGCTTCAGAAACCCTAAGGGACACTTCTACATACTCCTACAGTGTCACTGTGAGTTGGAATGGATTTGATGACAATGGGTTTGGGTTGAGGTTGGGTTTCTTAACTCTACCTCTATATCTTTTATTCTCACTTCCCATTTAACACATTTGTGGGTGAATAGACACTTGCTCCTCATGTTGGCCTGTTCTTGTTCAGAGGTTCTAGACATTATCTTGCATTGGAAACACCTGGGCTTGGTAAAATGCATATTGCAGGCTCTGACTCCCCGACTTCCTGGATGAGTGGGTCTGTGCCCCAGAATTTTCATTTGTATCACATTCTTGGATGATGCTGATGCTGCTGGACAGGGGACCACAGTTTGAGAACCACTGCTCTAGTCACTAAGTGTCTTACAGAAAGGCATTGGAAAAAGCAGGTAAAGATATGGACAGGAAAATGCAAATGCATTATTTGGAAAGAGTAATGTTGTTGTTGTTGTTGTTATGTGCCGTCGAGTCGGCCCCAACTCACAGCGACCCCTCCTTGGGTTTCCGGAGGCAGTATCACTACGGAAGTAGGATTGCCCAACCTTCCTTCCGAGGAGTGGCTGGTGGGAAAGAGTAATAGTAACTTTATATTGACAAATTTTTAAATGTTTGATTTAATATACAAAGGTTTTACTTAATATACATTAATATACAAAATATTTAATATACAAAAAAGGTTCATTTTAATTGTATGTTATATTCACCATGTTGTTGTTGTTGTTATGTGCCGTCGAGTCAGAGCTGTGATTCCTCCTTGGGTTGCCAAGGCAGTATCACTATGGATGTAGATTACCCAACCTTCCTTCCGTGGAGTGGCTGGTGGGTTTGAACCACCAGCCTTCTGGTTAGCAGTCAAGTGCCTTAGGCACTATGCTACCAGAGCTCTTATATTCAC
>NW_006921798.1:178436-195173 GCF_000298275.1 Orycteropus afer afer
CCACCAGAGCAAGGACCCATCTTATTCAGTGAACAGTTTTGGGATATCTTTCAGTGGTATACACAAAACCAAAAAACATATAAATAATTAAAAAGTCAAGGCCATTGAAACATGGAAGAGAAAAGCAAATTCAGGGAAAAACTTTCAAAGTATAAGTTACCAGCTACTCATTACGGCTGTAGGGGGAAAAAGAAAAAAAAAAAAAAAATTCAGCAAGCAACATCTGGTTTTAAGAAACTAATTTCCTTGGTGAATCTGCCATGATGAATTAGTTGTAAATCCTTGCTTAAGTAACAAAATACATTAATTATCTTGTTATAGGGTTATTGGTATAATCAATAACATTTAAAAAGATATAAATCAACCAATAATTTTAGCTTTAAATAAATGATTTAAGCAAGGCTTCCTGAACATAGTCAACAAGCAGAATCAATTTTCCCTTGAGAGTCTTCCTACTTTGTGCCATATTGCCATGCCATAAGCATATAGAAGGAACATTCTCAATATCAAGGTCATATTCATGCTGATCAAACTACTTATTGAAATATGCAAAAAGATACTGGGTAGAATTAGAACACAGAAAGATTGTACTTTCTTTAAATTTGTTATCTGATTAATTTTTTCAACTCTTATTCTTCCAGTGGAGTTATGGCTTTCCCAGTAGACCTGCATAGAGCACCAATACCCTGATATCACGTAGCCAGAATAAAGGTGGAATAAAGGTCAATAAAAGTATGTTATTCTGGGCACACTTTTTAATAAATGGACTTTAAGCAAGAACATGATTCAATGAAGTTTGTAACATTAATCCATAGTAGCATAACCTCACCCCAAATCTATTATTTACTTAAAATATTGACACAAAAAAACCTTTATTTGTAGTTTGTCAAGGAGAAAACTGGCATGGAGTTTACAAATTAATGAGTCTATAACTCTAAAATAGTGGGAGATGGTCCATTGTCAAAATGGATGAAATTTGAGTGCTGTCAAGAATCAGGGCCAGGATTTGCATAATCCATCACCACCTCCTGCATCCACAACAAGTGTGTCCCTGATGGGAAACTTAAATATGTGGCATTAACAAAGCTACGAGATTTGTGAAATACCTATATAAAGGTGAGTTCATAAGTCTATTTAAGAAAAAAAAAAAAAAAAAACTTAGAATCAGCACTGATTATATACCTCAAATGCAGAGAAATGTTTCACTTTATTGAGACAATCTCTAGTATTCTGTCATTCAGTACTAAAACAGAATCCTTGCAGAGACAGAATGCATATTGTAATCTGTTATCTTATTTAAGAAATACTGTGACTTGCACATTTTTTGCATCTTTAATCTTTGACTGATAACCAGAAGGCTGGTGGTTCAAGTGCACCAGCCACTCCTCAGAAGGAATGTTGGACAATCTACTTCCTTAGTGATACCACCTCAGAAACCCAAGGAAGGGTTGCTATGTGTCGGATCTGAGTCGACGGCAGTGCGTTTTTTTTTTTTTTTTTAATATTTGAAGCTTTTCTGTTAGCAGAAACAAATACTTACCAGTTCTGAAGGAGTTAAATGGTTCTGAATTACTGTGTATAATAACCAGAATGCTTTCCTCTCTTAATTTCCACTTCACTGTTGTTGTTAGGTGTTGTCAAGTCAGTTCCAACTCATAGTTACTCGATGTATAACAGAAAGAAACACTACCTGGTTCTAAGCCATCCTTGTAAGCTATGTTTGAGCCCATTGTTGTGGATACTATGTCAATTCATTTCCTTGAATTCTTCTTTTTTGCTAATCTACTTTGGCAAGACTGATGCCCTTCTCCAGGGACTAATCCTTCCTGATAACATGTCTAAAGTATGTGAGACAAAATCTTTTCACCCTTGTTCCACTTCTGGCTGCACTTATTCCAAGACAGATTTGTTCCTTCTTCTGGCAGTCCACAGTGTATATTCAATATTCTTCCCAACATCATAATTCAAAGGCATCTTTCCTCTTCAGTTTTCCTTATTCTTTGTCCATCTTTCATATGAGTATGAGATGATTGTAAATGCCATCCATGGCTTGGGTCAGGCACACGTTAGTTCTGAAAGTGATATCTTTGCTTTAGAACACTTTGCTTTCGACCATCTTTTGCTACAGATTTGCCCAATGCATTACGTCATGACTACAGTTTCCATGGGTGTTGATTTTGGATCCAATTGAAATGAAATTCTTGACAATTTCAATTTTTTCTCTGTTTGTCATGATGTTCTTTACTGGTTCAATTGAGAGGATTTTTGTTTTCTTTGTGTAAAGGTATAATCCATACAGAACTCTATAGTCTTTGATCTTCCTCAGTAAGTGCTTCAAATCCTCTTTGTTTTCAGCAAACAGTGATGTGTCATCTACATATTGCAGGTTGTTAATGAGTCTTCCTCCAATCCTGATTCTGCATTATTCTTCATATAGACCAGCTACTCAGATTATTTGCTCAGCATACAGATTGAATAAGTGTTGGAAAAATAAAACCTTGACATACACCTTTCCTGATTTTAAACCAAACATTATCCCTATGTTCTGTTCAAACAATTGCCACTAGTTCTATGTATAGGTTCTTCATGAGCACAATTAATATCTCTGTAATTCTCATTCTTCACACTGTTATCCATAATTTGTTATGATCCACATAGTCAAATATATTTGCATAATCAATGAAACGTAGGTAAAGAGTTTTCTCTGCTTTCAGCCAAGGTCTACCTGATATCAGCAATGTATCCCTTCTTCCATGTCCTCTTCTGAATCCAGCTTGAATTTCTGGCAGTTCTCTGTTAACTATTACAGCAAATGTTTTTGAATTATCTTCAGAAAAATTTTACTTGTGTGTGATGTTAATAATATTGTTCAATAATTTTGCATTTTTTAAGATAAACTTTGTTTGGAATGGACACAAATGTGGATCTCTTGTAGTGCTGACCAGGTATTTGTCTTTCAAATTTCTTGATGTAGACAAACAAGTGCTTCCAGCATTCTATCCATTTGTTGAAACATAACAATTGATGTTCAATAAATTCCTACTTCTTTTTCTCTTATGCCTTCAGTGTAGCTTGGACTTTTTCCTTCAAAACTATCAGTTCTTGATTATATGCTGCCTTCTGAAATGGTTGAACATCAATCAATTATATTTGATTCAGTAATTCCAAGTATATCTTTTACCTTCTATAATGCTCCCTGAATCTCTCAATATCTTGCCCATAGAATCCTTCTGTATTTCATCAAAAGCCTTGAATTTTTTGTTCAGTTCTTTCAACTTGAGAAGTGACGAGTATGTTCTTCTCTTTTGATTTTCTATCTCCAAGCCTTTACACATTTCGTTATGATATTTTACATTTTCACTTCTGACATGCATTTTGATCTTTGCTCTTTGAACTTTTCTCACCTGTTTTTTATGACCTTTTGCTTTCTTCATGTACGATGCCCTTGATGTCATCCCACAACTCCTCTGGTCTTCAGTCATTAGTGTTCAATGCATCAAATTTATTCTTGAGATGATCTAAAAATTCACATGGAATTTACTCAAGGTCATAGTTTGGCTCTTGTGTACTTGTTTCAATTTTTTTCAGTTTTAACTTGAATTTCCATATGAGTAATTGATGATCTGTTCTGCAGTTGGCCTCTGGCCTTATTCTGTCTGAAGATGTTGAGCTTATACATTTTTTCTCTCCACATAAGTTGTCAATTTGTGTTCCATCTGGGGAGGTCCATGTGTATAGTGTTACAATGAATAAATCATTAGTCTTGCAAAATCTTATCATGTGATCTCTGGCATCACGTCTATCACCAAGGCTGTATTTTCTAAGTACTGATCCTTAATCTTTGTTTCCAACGGCAATTCAGTCACCAATAATTATCAAAGCTTCTTAAATTTATGTTTGATCAATTTCAGACTGCAGAAGTTAGTAAAAATTTCCAATTCCTTCATCTTTGGCATTAGTGGTTGGTGTTTAAATTTAAATCACATTTACTGGACTTCCTTATGGAAATTATCCTATCACTCACAGTGTTGTACTTCAGGTAGATCTTGGAATGTTCTTTTTGATGATAAATGTGATGCTATTACTCTTCAATATTTCATACCAGCATAGTAGACGTTTGTGTGATTCAAAATGGCCAATTACTGTCCCTTTCAGCTCACTATGCTCAGAATGTTGGTCTTTATGCATTCCATTTCAATTTTGAGAACTTCCAATTTTCCTAGATTCATACATTTCATGTTTCAGTTATTATTGGATGTTTCCAGTTAATTATTCTCATTTTGATTAGTTTCACATCAGCAAATGAAGGCCCAAAGCTTTACTCCATCCATATCATTAAAATTGACACTATTTTGAGGAGGCAGCTGTTTCCTAATCATATTTTGAATGTCTTCCCAACTGAGGGGCTCATCTTCCAGCACTGTATTAGTCAATATCCTGCTGCTATTCATAGGGTGTCATGAGCCATTTCTTTTAGCAGTAGATTGCCATGTCTTCCTAATTTGTCTTAATCTGTTAGCTCTGCTTCAATCTGTTCACTACAGGTGACCCTGTTGGTGTTTGAAATATTGATGGCATCATAGCAATATGTAACCCACCACAGTATGACAAACTGACAGAAAAAAGGTAGCCACTTCACAGTAGCTATGTAATAATAACCAAATGTCAGTGAAGATTGAGATACATGGGAATTGTACCAAAAATAATTGTGCATAGAGATAAATTAATTTTAGCACCTTTTAGGGATATGACATGGCAGTGAGTCCAGTTCCAGGCTTGAAGGGTGACTAAGGGCCATGATCACAGGGTTTCACCAGTCTCTATCAGACCAGTAATCCTGTTCTTTATTATTATTATTTTTTTTATTTTGAGATTTGCTACACATTTCTCTCCCCCTCTATCTAGGATCTCCCATGTGTTCCTTTCAGAGTGGTTGGCAGTGGTAGCCAGGCACCATCTAGTTCTTCTGCTCTCAGGGAGGCTGAGGTTCAAGTGGTCCACTAGTCCTTTAGATTAATTGTTTTCATAAGCCTTTGATTTTCTTCACTCACTGTCCCAGACAAGGAGGGGCCAATAATTGTACCTTAGAGAGTCGCTTGAAAACTATTAAGACCCTAGTTGATACTCACCAAAGTAGGATGTAGAACAATGTCTTTGTGGCCTATATTACGCCAATTGACTTTAATGTGTCCAGCAGTTGTGGTCCTGAGCCCACAAGCCCAGTCAACCATGCACTAGGTGTTTGGCTATGGCTGAGAAGTTTTTGTAACTTTGTCCCTTTGTTATCTCTATTACATACATGGGCATTTTTACATCGCATGCAAATGTTATTATTGTTGTTAGGTGCCTTTGAGTCAATTCCTACTCATAGGAAATATAAGTACAACAAAATGAGTCATTGCTTGGTCCTGTACCCTCCTCACAATTCTTGCTATACTTGAGCCCATCATTATAGCCATTGTATCAATCCATCTTGTTGAAAATCTTCCCCTTTTTTGCTGATCCTTCACTTTAGAAAGCATGATATCCTTCTCCAGGGAAGGTCACTTTTGACCATGTGACCAAAGTAGGTGAGCTAAAGTTTGGCAATTTTCACTTCCAAGGAGCATTCCAATTGCACTTCTTCTAGAACAGAATCATTTGTTCTTCTGTCAGTTTATAGTATTTTCAGTATTCTTCACCAACATCATAATGCAAAGGCATCAACTCTTCTTTGGTCTTCATCATTTATTGTCCAGTTTTCATATGCATATGAGCTGGTAGAAAATACCATGGCTTGGGTTAGGTGCACCTTTGTCTTCAAAGTGACATCTTTGCTTCTTAACACTTTAAAGAGGTATTCAGTATGACATCTGATTTCCTGATTGCTGCTTCCATGGGTGTTGATTGTGGATCCAAGTAAAATTAAATTCCTGACAACTTCAAACTTTTCACCATTGATCATGGTTTCACTTATTGGTCCAGTTGTGAGAATTTTTATTTTCTTTATGTTGAGGTGTAATCCATACTGAAGACTGTAGTCTTTGATCTTCACCAGTAAGTGCTTCAAGGCATCTTCATTTTAAGCAAGCAAGCTTGTGTCATTTGCATGTCATAGGTTGTTAGTGAGTCTTCCTACAATCCTGCTGCCATGTTTTTTTCTTCATATAGTCCAGCTTCTTGAATTATTTGCTCAGCACACAGATTGAATAAGTATGGTGAAAGGATACAACCCTGACTGACACACACCCTTCCTGATTTTAGACCTTGTTCTGTTGTAAACCTTATTCTATCTGAATGGCAGCCTCTTGGTCTTTGTACACGTTCCTCATGAACACAATTAAGTGCTCTGGAATTTCAATTCTTTGTAATGGTTTATCCATAATTTGTTATGATCCACACAGTCAAATGCCATTGCATAGTCAATAAAACACAGGTAAACATCTTTCTGGTATTCTTTGCTTTTGGCTAAGATCCATCTGACATCAGCAATGATATCTTTTGTCCCATGTCTTCTTCTGATGTGGCTTGAATTGCATATGGAAAGACATATATAGAAATATTTTCTGCCAAACCTATATACTGTTGTGGGTATAGGCACATTCACCTATCCATGCCTGATCATCTTGCCTGTTTACCTATGCATCCACTAGTAGATTAATGTTTGGTATTGCTGATAATGAAGGATTGTGTACATAACAGTGTTTATCTTTGTTGGCTCTAAGTCTTGTGCACCTCTCTGTGTCTTCCTTTTCCCTAGTGATATGCTGATATAGTGTCTTGCCCATCCACCAAATGAATGTCCCTTATCTACTCTTCTTTCTCCTCCCATCCCTGTTAACCTTCAAAAAATATTTCTTTCAGTGAGTAAAACTTTCTTTTATTTTTTATAGTAAAGGACTCATACAATATTTGTCCTTTAGTGAATTGACTTATTTCACTCAGTATCATGTCCTCCAAGATTATCAATGTGATGTGGTATTTCATGGAGTCTTCATTATACTGTAATGTTGCATAGTATTCTATTGTGTGTCTGTAACATAGTTTGGTTGTCTGTTTATCTGTTGATGGGCTTAGGTTGTTTCCACCTTCAGTTGTTTCCATCACTTTATATTGTGAATAATGCTGCAGTGAACATGGGTGTGCATATGTCTAACCATGTCCTGGCTTTCACTTCTTCAGGATATATTCCTAGTAGTGGGATTGCTAGATCAAAGGATATTTTATATACATAAATTTTTAAGAAATGCTATACCTTTTTCAACAGTGGTTACACCATTTTATACTCCCACCAGCAGTGTATGGGAGTTCGAATTTTTCAGCATTTTTGCCAGCATTTATTGTTTTCTCTCTTGTTGACCCTTGCTATCATTGCTGATGTAAGATGATATCTAATTTTTGTTTTGATTTGCATCTCTCCAATGGCTAATTGCATTTATTTCTGTGTTTTTTAGTTGTCTAAATATCTTCTTTGGTAAAATGTCTGTTCATATCCTCAGCCCATTTTTAAATTGGATTGTTTATATTGTGTTATTCAGCTGTTGAATTTTTCTGTAAATTTTAGAGATAAGTTCCTTGTCAGATATTTCCTTGCCATATCTTTTACCCAATATGTAGATTCTCTTTTCACTCTTTTGGGAAAGTCTTTTGATGCACATAAGAAGTTATTTTTTAGATATCCCAGCCATCTAGTTTATCTTTTGCTGTTTGTGTGTTTTGGGTTATGTTTGATATTCTGTTTATGCTGTAAATTAGTACTCTAATTTTGCCCCTGTCCTGCATTTACTATATCTACAGCAGGCTACACATATTCTGAAGATCCCAAAAGAGTTGCAAAAACTTACAAAGACTTACTACACTGATTGAGAATGCCTTCTCCAGCCCTTCTCATGGCCTCCTAGCTCCTAAGCACATTTTGTATGGTTAGAAAAAAGTTGTGTGATAGTCTTCTGGAAACTTGGAGGGACTCAGAAGTCACCTTTTACTCTGAAGTTGACTCTTGAGATATATTTATTTTCCTATCATGTCTCTGAAGTGTAAAGTTCCTGTGCAATCTCAAATATCATTTTTTTCTTCCTTCCTTGAATTGAAAGCCAAATATTTTCCAGCAGAGTAAAATTTTCATTTGGCACTTAGCCCATATACTGGTATACTGAATGACATCTCCTAGCATTTGCTGGCTTCTATTTTAACCATTTCTACCAATCAGGGCATATAATTCACATTGCATCATATTTATCTAAGGAAATTCTATTGTTAATATCTAAAGATAAGTGAGCCAATCCCCTCCACATCTTACAATAGTACATTGTGTACTTTCTTATAGAAATGATCTGGAACACTTTAGATTGAAATATGGTCATTTCTTTGCTGTGTTGTTGAATAAAGCTTAGCATCAAAGCCAGACATTCTTAAAATTTTATATAACTCTATAGCACTAAGGAAGGTCAAATAATTCTATTAATAAAGTAATTGCCATATGCATCTCATTCACTTTATTTTGAGCTAAATATATACACAATTTACACATGAACCAGCATTATTTTAGATGGAATTTTCACAGATCAATCTTATGGAGTCAACTAGGTTTGCAAAACTATTTGCTCTATTCATCATTAAAAATATTAAAAAGTGTAACTCAGTTATAAAGTTACAGTCACTGTCAAAACACAGAATCATCTGCTATTTTCAGCTGATATGTCTATAATTTAGTGGTCTGGCCATGGTAATTGATTGTAGCTTTTGGCTCTGCAATACGTCTCAATATCGCAGAGCAATGATACTGAACAAAGTTAACTCCCCCTCACTGTCTACTTTTTACCAGTAAGTTATAGTTTCTTTATTGTTAATAATATATTAGCATTATTTGGTGCATAGAACCTAAAGATAAGTGACAACACTGGATAAATATTGCCTTTAGTACAAATACCCCAAAACAAAACTAAACTCACTGCCATCAAGTCAATTCTGACTCATAGCAACCCTCACAGGGTTTCCAAGATTGTAAATTTTTACAGAACAGACTGCCTTATCTTTCTTACATGGAGCAGCTGGTAGTTTTAAACCAACAAATTTTTGGTTAGCAGCTGAATAACCTACCACAGCACCACCAGAGCTCTCTATTTGATACAAATAAGTAGAGTATTAATTTAGGATAAATAATGTAAACTGTGGAATATATAAACAAAAATATGGAATAATGGTAAGAGCCCAACCCACTGCTGTGGAGTCAGATCCGACTCATAGTGACACCTCCTTGGGTTTCCAAGGTGGTATCTCTATGGAAGTTGATTGCCCAACCTTCCTTCCGAGGAGTGGCTGGTGGTTCCACCAGCCTTCTAGTTAGCAGTCACATGCCTTAGGCAGTACGCCACCAGAGCTCCCAACGGTAAGAGCAGGGCCTCTATATTTGAATCAGATTTTAACATAATCATACACATGGGATCTAGGATCACATTATTGAAATACACTGTATTTGTAATTGTCTTCCATTCACCTCCTGATTATAAGCAAATCCAAGTTGACAACTGTCTCGTTTTTATACTATGAATGCTTACATCTTTTAGTATAGAGACGTAAACGTACTACTGACCTTTAAAATCTTAATGTCAAAGAAGAGAAAGTATTATATAAGTATCTGTGCCTAATTTATTTCTATTCAATAAATGGTTATTGAGTTTCCTCCATATTCCAGACAATATTCTGGGTGCTTAAGTTACAGACATTAATAAGCATTTTCTTTGGTCAGATGATCAAAAGGAAACATATTTCCATTTCCAGTAAAAGAAGTATAATAAGAAAAGATACGGAAACATGGAAGTCTGTTACCTTGCATAAGAAATTTGAAACATCTTGATATGATTAGAGTATGAGGAATGTGGTGGGAAGAGTCATTTGTTGAATGAATAAATGAATACATGAATGAATGAGGTATAATGTGGGATAAAGAATTAAATTTACCTAAAGAATTCAACCTTTGCTTCTTATGCAACAAAATAACTCAGTGCTGGGGCTGACTATGTCAAGAAAACCCATCACATGATATCAGCTTGACCTCCTGGGAAAGGCAGGGTACTGGAGCTTGAGTATAATCAAGTGGTCACTGATTCAATTAATCACACCTACATAATAAAACCCCAATAAAAACTCTGGGAACAGAAGCTTGGATGAGCTGCTTTGTTTGACAAAATTTTGCATACATTGATGTCCCATGTCTGTGCCATGTCTCCATTCTCTGAGGAAGAGATACACAAACTTCACATTTGGGAACCTCTTAGACCTTGTCTTAAACATCTCTTCTTTGAGCTGGTTCTAATTTGTTTCTTTTTTTTTTTTTCTATAATGAATATATAATTTTAAGTATTGACTTTTCTGAGTTCTAGTGAATTATTGAACCTGGGAATGTAATGGGAATCTCTGGAATTTTAACAATTAGGTCAGAAGTGCAAATGTCCTGGGGACCTCCAATGTTGTGGCTGATGTCTGAAGTGAAGATAGTCTTGTGGACAGTCTTAAGAACTATGTCCTTAACTTGAGAAATGTGACCTAACTCCAGGTAGTTAGAATCAGAATTGAATTGTATTTACATATAAATCAAAGAATGCCACTCAGAGAATCCTTTAGTTAATCCATTGCAGACCATTGATATCCACTAAATATTTTATTAAAATAATAAAAGGACTAGATTGTGTTTTAGAAACCCTAGTAGGCAGTCTGGAGACTGGATTGGATAAAGAAGATATGGGGGAAATGTAAACCCAGGTACACAATTTGTTTTTGCCAAAATTACCCAAGTAAACAAGACAAAAGTAGTTTCTGCCTAAATTAAGCATGTAATTGTGGTTGTTGTATCCTGCTTGATTGATATAATGTCTTCTTACTGAAGAGAAGTCTGGATTGAAATAACTACCCTTTTCATCTTTTTAGATTTTATATGCATAAAATAAGAAAAATGGTATTTTTTCCTTATCTGTCTCTTGTCTACGGAATGCCTCATGAGATTATTTACCAGCAGCTTTGAAGTCTCTGAAGGAGAATGCCATAAAGATCATAGAGTGTTGGTGTCCTTTCTGAACATAAATTTTGCATATTTGCCTTATTTATGTTACTTTGAATGAGGACCTAAAAGATCCCAGTTGCTGACACATACTTTATATAGAAGTTTTTCCTTCTGAATGGATTTGAGGACCATTTCCTGGGACTCAATCATGCAGAATGTGTTGCCCATCACAAAATTTATTGAATGTCAATAAGACCATCAACTCATATAATTAAAAAATTATTGGAAAGTTTATGACTCTTGGTGGTATGTACCCATAAACATACAAATTATTCTCTTAAAATGAAAAAAAAATCTAGAAATATTTTGGATTTAGCAAATACTTATATTGCTTTCCATCATTGTACTAGATTGCTTGATAGCCATACTTTTTTGAAAATGTCTACTGTTCATAAGTTTCAGATCATTGTGGTATCATGAACATCTCATTCTCTGAAACTGCTGCTAATGAGATGTGTTTCTAGAATCATCTTAAGTGTTTTGGCCCATAAATGAAACAGATTTCAGGTAGTTTGGTCTCATAGAGTAACTGAGGCATTGTTGATTTGCTTAAAGGAGAAACTGGAGAAAATCAAGGGCGCTTGGGTCTGTTTTTAATGTGATAGCACTTTGGCTAGAGTTTCCTCTTTTCCATTTTCTGACCTCTTTCCTTTCAATAGCAAAAGTGTGAAGAAATAATAAGAATGAAACGTTTTTAAAACAAGGTACTTTTATTTTTACAGCAAACCCAGCATTGTTTGTTTTTAATTTGTTGCAAGTCCTTTAAAAACTTTAGATATGAAGGTATAAAGTTTTAGTTTGAGTGATTTACAAAAAAAAAAAAAAAAAAGGAAAGAAAAAGAAACTATATAATGCGTGCATTATTTGTGTGCAAATATGGTATGATATCCAGAAGTACTTTGTTTCTTTACTCATTCAAGTCCAGTGTTATAAATTAACACATTTGTTATAAACTAAGGATCTCTGGTGGCATAGTGCCTAAAGCATTTGACTGCTAATCACTAGGCTGGTGGGGTTCAAACTCACCAGCCACTCCTCAGAAGGAAGACTGGGCAATCTACCTTCATAGAATTACCGTCTTGGAAACCCAAGGAGGGGTCGCTATGAGTGGGAATCGACTCGATGGCAGTTAGTTTTTCTTTTGTTTTTTTGTTTGTATTTTTTTTGTAAACTAAGAATTTAAGCTTTAACCAATTTGATTTTACGTTGTAATTAAATATATTTCAACAATGTTTAATTCTTCCTAACTAATTTTGCAAAGAAATCTTTACACACGTGTTCACACATCTTTCTCTAGATGTGTGTATGTGTGATTTGGGATAACTTACAAAGCAAATAATTAAAAATGTTGAAATACACCCTTCCACCCTGAAAACTTGAAGTAAGCCAGAATAAGAGACAAGTGTATAGAATTAGTATCTGTTTGTATTGTTGTTGTCAGGTGCCATTGAGTCAGTTCCAACTGATAGCTACCTCATGTGCAACAGAATGAAAAAATTGTCCAGTCCTGCACCATCCTCACAATTGCTGTTATGCTTGAGCTGTTGCTGCAGCCACATTGTCTAGCCATCTCATTGAGGATCTTCCTCTTTTTGGCTGACCCTCTACTTTATCAGGCATGATATCCTTCTCAAGAGAATGGTCCTTCCCAATGGACCTTCTCAAGAGAATGGTCATATTTCCCCATAATAAAAATATGAGAGATGAAGTGTCACCATCCTTGCTTCTAAGGGGCATTTTGGCTATACTTCTTCCAAGACAGATTTGTTCAATTTTTCTGGCAGTCCATGGTATATTCAATATTCTTTGCCAACACCATAATTCAATGGCATCAATTCTTTTTTTGGCCTTCCTTCCTTATTTTATTGTTCAGCTTTCACATGCATATGAGGCAATTGAAAATATCATGACTTGGTTCAGGCACATCCTAGTCCTTAAAGTGGTACCTTTGTTCTTCATCACTTTAAAGTGGTTTTCTTTGCAGTAGATTCCCCCAATGCAATATGCCATTTGATTTCTTGACTGATGCTTCCATGGGTGTTGGTTGTGGATCCAAGCAAAAGAAATCCTTAACAACTCCAGTCTTTTCTCCATTCATCATGTTATTGCTTATTGGTCTATTTGTGAGATTTTTTTCTTTTTTTTTATCTTGAGGTGTAATCTAAACTGAACACTGCAGTCTTTGATCTTTATCAGTAAGTGCTTCAAGTCCTCTTTGCTTTCAGCAAGCAAAATTGTGTTATTTGCATATAACATATTGTTAGTAAGTTGTACTGGTTACCTATTGCCTCTGACAGGAATATACCACAAATGGGTGGCTTTAACAAACAGGAGTTTATTCTCTTACACTTTGGAGGCTTTAAGTCCAAGTTCAAAGTGCTAGGCTCTAGGGACTGAATGAAAGTCCCTCATCCTTAGGCTTCAGCTTTGCCTCCTGCTCCCGGCCCACTGAAGCTGGACGCTTTTCTTTACTCAGACAGCTGCTGGCTACTGGAGCTGACAAACCCAAAGTCCACAAGGAAAAAGGTACAGTCCCAAAGTTACCAGATCACATGGCAGGCCATTACTACAAGTCCATTGAAGTTCCAAGATTGGCATGATGATGGCTGGCTATTGAATGAAGACATGGCTACATGCAGGGTTCAAGTGTACCAGAAAATCTTCCTCAAAGCTGCTTCTTATATACTGGAAGCAGGTCACATCTCTAACACAGCTATTCAGCTGCTCCAGTAGATTCCACCTTGGAGCTGATTGTCAATCTGACCATGGGAAAAAACTACATCCAGCTTCCTAGCCACTCAACCAGACCCAGCCAAGTTGACAACAACCTTAACTACCACATGCGTCTTCCTCCACTTCTGATTATGGGTTAATATAGTCTGAATATTTTCTCAGTATACAGATTGAATCTGTTCTCAAGGTAGGATAGCCACAATGGTCCTAAACAGTGAGAATGGCCAGACTTTGTTTCATTTTGTCTCTGTCATCAGAAGGGCCCAATTCCTGGAGAAGGTTATCATGGTTGTTAAAGTAGAGGGTCAGCAAAAAAGGAGAAAACCCTCAATGAGATTGGATTGACACAGTGGCTGCAATGATGGGCTTAAGCATTATAAGGATTATGAGGATGGTGCAGGATCAGGCAGTGTTTTTGTTGTACATCAGGTGTCTATGAGTCAGAGCCGACTTGATAGCACTAACAACAATGATAACATAGGTATTGACTAAGTGAGGTGAAAGGATACAACCCTGACTCACACCCTTCCTGATATTATATCATGAAATAGCCCCTTGTTTTGTTTAAATGACTGCCTCTTGGTTTATGTACAGGTTTCTCATGAACACAATTAAATGTTGTGGAATTCCCATTCTTCATGATGTTATGCATAATTTGGTATGGTCCACACAGTCAAATGCCTTTGCATAGTCAATAAAACACAGGTATACATCTTTCTGGTATTTTCTGCTTTCAGCCAAGAGCCATCTGACATCAGCAATGATATCCCCTTTTAAATCTGGCCTAAATTTCTCTCAGTTCCCTGTCATTGTACTGCTACAATTGTTTGTTAATCAGTTTAGCACAATTTTACTTGCATATGATATTAATAATATTGTTTGATAATTTATACATTCTGTTGGATCATCTGTCTTTGGAATGGGCACTAATATGGAGCTCTTCCAATTAGTTGACCTGGTGGCTATCTTCCAAATTTCTTGGCATAGATGACTTAGTGCTTCCAGCATTGTATCCATTTGTTGAAATATCTCAATGGGTATTCCTGGAGACTTGTTTTTCTCAATGCCTTCCATGTAGCTTGGACTTCTTCCTTCAATACCATTGGTTTTGATCATATATTATCTCCTGAAATGGTTGAATATCTACCATTTTTTTTTTTTGGTACAATAACTGTGCTTATTCCTTCTATCTTCTTTTGATGTTTCCTGTATCATTCAATATTTTGCCCATAGAATCCTTCAGTATTACAACTTGAGGCTTGAATTTTTTTTTTTTTTCTGCTTGATTTTGGCTTGTGGAATGCTGAGTGTATTCTTTGCTTTTGATTTTCTAACTCCAGATGTTTGCACATTTCATTATAATACTATACTTTGACTTCTCAAGCTGCCCTTTCTTTCTCCTGTGGAATGACTGTTGGGCTTGAATTGCTGACCTTACAACTAGTGGCTGAACACTTAACCACTGTGCCTCAGGGCTCCTCACACTGTTGATAGCAAACCAAAACATTCTTAAACTAAGATACTTTGTGTCTATCAAGTTACAAACCCATGGAAAGTGGGTAGCTGTGCAAGTATTTGCTTTGGGGGTAGTGATTCAACTAGTGACCCACCCCCAGAGGAGGAAAGGGTGGGAATGCCATCAGGTACAACAAAAGTGGCAGGAACCAGGTAAGGGGTGGCAGACAGGACCCACCCCCAGAAGCAGGAAAGAGAGGGAACACTGCCAGGGATGACAAAAGTGGCAAGAGTCAGATAGGAATCAGGTAAGGGGAGGGTGGAGAGTTTTACAACAACTAAGAGAGACAAACTTGTCTGTCAGTTTGTCATATTCTGGTGCTTTGCAGGTTGTTGTGAGGCTTGAGGCTGTGCCACCAGTGTTTCAAACACCAGCAGGGTTGCTCATGGTGCACAGGTTTCAACACAGCTTACAGACCAAGACAGACTAGGAAGAAGGAAGAGGCCATTCACTTCACAAAGAATTGGACAGGGAAAATGTTATGAATAGCAGAGAAACACTGTCTGATGCATTACTATGCAATTTTATGAAAAGCCTGGAAACATTGAACAATGATAGAGTGCAGGAAATGAGCCTCTTAGCTCAGAAGGAACACAAAATAAAACTGGGAAAGAGCTGCCTCATCAGAGTAGAACCAACCTTAATGATATGAATAAAGATTTCGGGACCTCAATTTGCTGACATGGTATGACTCAAATTGTGGAGAAATAGCTTCAAACATCCATTAATAATTGGAACATGGAATGTATGAAGCATGAATCTAGGAAAATTGGAAGTTGTCAAAAATGAAATGGAACACATAAAGATTGATATCCTAGGCATTAATGAGCTGAAATGGACTGGCTTTGGCCATTTTGAATCAGACAACCATATGATCTACTATGCTGGGAATGACCATTTGAAAAGGAATGGTGTGGCATTCATCTTTGCAAAGGATGTTTTAAGATCTGTCCTAAAGTACAATGCTGTCAGTGATAGGATAATACCCATATGCCTACAAGGAAGACCAGTTAATACCACTATTATTCAAATTTATGCACTAATCACCAAAGCCAAAGATGAGGAAATTTAACATTTTTATCAACTTCTGCAGTCTGAAATTGACTGAACACACAATCAAGATGTGTTAATTATCACTGGTGACTGGAATACAAAAGTTGGAAACAAAGAAGAATCACTGTTTGGCCTTGTGACAGAGTAATGCTGGAGAGTGCATGATAGGGTTTTGCAAGACCAATGAATTATTCATTGCAAATACCTTTTTTCAACAACACAAACAGCAGCTGTACACGTAGACTTCACCAGATGGAATAGAGAGGAATCAGATTTCTACATCTGTGGCAAGAGGCGATGAGAAAGCTCAATATCTTCAGCCAAAACCAGGCAAGGAGCTGATTATGGAACAGACCATCAACTGCTCATATGAAAACTCAACTTGAAGTTGAAGACA
>NW_006921798.1:201258-218807 GCF_000298275.1 Orycteropus afer afer
GTAATGTACCAAACAGTGTTTCTTTGCTATTCAGAAGGTTTTCCCTGGCCAATTCTTTGAGAAGTGGATGGCCTCTTACTTCTTCCTAGTCTGTCTCAGTCTATAAGCTGGGCTGTTACCTGTGCACCAGGTGCAATTCGCTGGGTTTTAAACACCAGAGGCTCAGCCTCAAAACTCACGTCCACATGTCACCACAGTAGGACGAACTGACAGACTAGTTTGTCTTGCTGTTGGAGTCCTCTCGTATCACCCTCACCTGGGTCCCTGTGGCTGACTGTTCCTCTGTCTGGGTCCTGGCTTTTAATCCCCTTTCTCCTGCTCTTCTGGTCTGCTGCTTTGGGTATCCCTGAGTTGTCTCTCCTCACCTGTATCCCTGGGGCTTACTCAGGAAACCCCTATAACCTAGTTAATCCCTTCTCCTTCCTATACATAAAATGTCTACAATTCCACTCTTGTTATCTTGTCCTTGGATACAACCCTCTACATGGCCCTGCTTCATAGTATGCTGTCCCTTCCTGTCTCTGCAAACTTTGAATATAATCAATATAGTTACTTTTCATAGCCTCCTTGACTCCTCTTTCTCACATCACACATGACTTACCTTGCCATGATTTTGTTATAGCAATGAGGGTGTAAATCTGTCTGTGTGTAAAGTGTAATATTCCACTTGGTGTTCTCAGGATGGCATCTCATTTAGCAGCTTGAGCTCGTTGGTTCAAAGCATCTGGAAGAAATAGGTTTTAAATTTAGGTTGTGAATGCAACCATCCCAGTGGGCATTAATCCTTCTGGTAGATAATGACCTTCAACACTTATAGCACCAGCAACTATTGGATATTCAAGGCAAAGCAGGAAAAGGAGTATGCTTAGTCTAGGATTAGTGTGATTAAAGGAAACCTGTTCTGCTTATTTTATTCATCTGGGTGTTTGTAGATGCATAAGAAAGATTAAACAAAACAAAACAAAAAAACCCTATCCTGAATTTTGGACCTCTGGTGGCATGTGCCTATGGCATTTGACTGCTAACCAGAAGGCTGGCAGTTCAAACCTCCTTGGAAGGAAGAGGGGGCAATCTACTGCTTTGGAAACCCAAGGAAGGGTCACCCTGAGTCAGATCCAACTCAATGGCAGTGAGTTTGGTGTGGTTTTGTATCCTGAATACCACATCTACTCACCATCCCATCCTCTGTCACACTAGCAGCAAGAGAATTTTAATTGTATGCACATATAAGAAGAAGATACGTCACAATTCTACACTGAACTTTACTTTCAGTGAAGAGTACGAGTTTGAGTTGCTCTGCTTTCTTACTTTTCACCTGTGCTCCTAGTCACCAAAGGCATTTGTATGAATGACAGCTGGGCATAGGTGAGGCTATAGTCAACAGTAGAAATCCCAAACTTCTACCTGATATTTGAATGTGTCCCACTTACTTTTAGTGTATGGCCTGACAAAATTTTAAAAGCATATTAAGCCAATATTCAACATTTTGGAGATTTCAAATAAATATTGTATAAACTCAATAATATGAAATATCAGTATAGGCAAATGTATAGAGATGAGAGTTTGATAGTGATTACCAGGAGCTGGAGGGAGGAAGGAAGAAAAGGAGAAGGGGAAAATCATTGTTTACAAAGCAGTGAGTTTCTGTTTATGGTGACAGAAACTTTGGCAATGAATATTGATGATGTTTTCACAACATGATTGATGTAATTAGTCTCATTTAATTGTATACATGAAAAATGTTGATATGGTAAATGTTGTGTTATCTATATTTTGAGAACAATAAAAATATCTAGATTTTTCCACTTCTTTTAAAAAATTAAAAGGCTTGGAGTTATTGTATTCACAATGATCAAATGGTATCTATCCTTTTGCCAGGAACATTCTCTCCAGTATACTGCAGTTCCCATCTGGCCAGGATCTTTCAACCTTGTTCTCTGCTGTATCCCCCTAAGACATCACAAATTTGCTAATCTTGATCTACAGTCATTAACAAGCTCTGCTCCCTCCATGCAAGTGGAACTGAACCAAATAACCAGCCTCTCAGGAACAGAAGCCCTATTCATGACTTTGTAGTTGCATGTAAAAAAATATATATTTTGATCAAGATATCAAGTCACAATAGTTATGAATTTCTAACATGTTAGATAATGAAAAGGACGTTTCCAAATAGATGACCCAGAATCAGTTAGATATTTTTAAAACACTTGGGAAATATAAAAAAGGGCTGGGAGCAGAAGACATTCTTTTTAGAGTGCTGTTGCTGGCTCTCAGTCCCCACTAACTCCAAAGAAAGAGGGATGCTTCCATGAGACCTTGCAAAACCTTGAACTATGCTCCCTATAAAGTGCTCTGGTGGGGTAGTGAATAAGATATTTGACTGCTAACCAAAATGTCAGTGGTTCAAACCCAACAGCTGTTCCACTGGAGGAAGATGAGGCAATCTACTTCCATAAAGATTTACAGCCTTGAAAACCCAGTGGGGGTCACTATGAGTCAGAATCAACTCAGTGGCAGTGGGTATGCTCCCTATGTTTAAGAGGCATCACTCTTGTTATTGTTCACGGCCATCAACTTGACCCCAGACTCATAGTAGCTCCATGTTTAACTAAAAATACTGCCAGGTTTTGCCCCTTCCTCATGATTAGTTGCTCATTAGACCCATTGCGATCCATAGGGTTTTCATTGGCTAATTGATCACTAGTAAATCACTAGGTCGTTTTCCTAGTCTCTTTTACTTTGGAAATCCCAGTGAAACTTGTTTAGCATCTGTGGTAGTTAAGTTTGTGTGTCAACTTGGATGGACCTAGTTGAGTGGCTGGGCAGCTGGATGTAGTATTCTCCATGATGAGACTGCTAATCAACTCCATTGTGGAATCTACTGTGAGCAGCTGTGTAGCTGCTGTAGGGATGTGGCATGCTTCCTGTATATAAAGAGAAGCCTTGGGAATGGTCTCTAGCTTATGACATGCTTGGACTCTGCATGTAGCTGTGTCATTGTTCAGCAGCCTGCCTTGCTCTGCCAACCTTGGGACTTACAATGGACTTGAATTAATGGCCTGCCATGTGGTTTGGTAACATCATGTCTGTGCCATTTTATTTGTTGACCTTGGGCTTGTTAGCCTCAGCAGCCAGTAGCTGCCTGAGCGAAGAGGTGCCTCTAGCTCTAGTGGGCCAGGAGCAAGAGGCATAGCTGAAGCCCAAGGTTGAGGGACTTTCACCAAGCCCCTAGAGCCTGGCACTTTGAAATCGGACTTCTCACCTCCCAAACTGTAAGAAAATAAACTCCTGTTTGTTAAGGCCATCCCATTTGTGGTATATTCTTGTCAGAGTGGCACTAGGTAACCACAACAGAATATGGTACCGAGAGAGTGGGCCGCTGCTCTGACAGATACCTAAAATGTGGAAACAGGAGTGGAGTGCATCCTTGACTCGAGACCCTAGCAGCGAGACCCCAGCATATGGTATGAGAGACAGTAGAAACAGAGCCAAGAGACTGGCATGAGAGACAGCAGGAGCAGAGCCCAAAGACCTGCGTTAAACAGCAACAGGCTTACCAGCCCACAGAGGAAAAAGCTGGATGCCTTTGGGTAGGCGGCTTCCTAGTGCAGTGGGTTGTCTTCAGGCGTTAATTGGTAGAAGAGACCGGCATGAAATGGAGTAGTAGGTTGGCCAGCCCACAGAGCAAGAAATTGAGTGCTTTTAGGGCAGGAAGATTTTCTGCGGAGTGGGTTGCCTTTGGCATTAATCGGCAGAAGTGGAGAAACCAAGGAAATGGGAAGCAGAGCTGCCTCAGCCTGAAAGAGTAGGACCATGGCTTTTGGGGGTGGAACCACTACTGCCCCCTTGGTTTCAAATAGCCAGACATTTACTGATTTTCTGGATTGTGGGGCTGCTCATTCATGTGAGCTAGTGGGGCAGAGCCATAGCTGCTGCCCAAGAGTGAGGGGGCAGGGCTACCATGCCCAAGAAGTAGAGGAATGGGGTCTGCCAGGCCAAGGGGGTGATGTTGCCACTCAGGAACTAGGGCATTAGAGCCACCCCAGTGAAGGAGATCTGTACAGGTGCCAAGTTGACAAGGGGTAGAATTGTGGTAGTTAATTTGTGTGTCAACTTGGTTGGGCCTGGTTGAGTGGCTGGGCAGCTGGATGTAGTGTTCCCCATGATGAGACTAGTAATCAACTCCATGGTAGAATCTACTGTGAGCAGCTGTGTAGCTGCCATAGGGATGTGGTCTGCTTTCCGTATATAAGGAGAAGCCTTGGGGAATGGTCTGTAGCTAATAGCACACTTGGACTTTGCATGTAGCCATGTCATTGTTCATCATCCTGCCTTGCTCTGCCGACCTTGGGACTTACAATGGACTTGAATTAATGGCCTGCCATGTGGTTTGGTAACATCATGTCTGTGCCATTTTGTTTGTCGACCTTGGGCTTGTTAGTCTCAGCAGCCAGTAGCTGCCTAAGTGAACAGATGCCTCTAGCTTCAGTGGGCCGGGAGCAAGAGGCAGAGATGAAGCCCAAGGTTGAGGGGCTTTCACCCAGCCCCTAGAGACTGGCACTTTGAACTTGGACTTCTAGCCTCCTGAACTATAAGAGAATAAACTCCTGTTTGTTAAAGTCATCCCATTTGTGGTATATTTTTCTCAGAGTGGCACTAGGTAACCAAAACAACATCTTAGGTACATGCAAGTCTTCAACTGACAGAGGTAGCAGCTGTACATGAAGTACCTTGGCCAGGAATCAAACAGATCTCCAGTGTTTGAAAAGTACGAATCCTATCACTAAACTACCACATTTTACTTACTAAATTCAGTCTATGTTTGCAACTTAGAGGAACCTGAGAACTATTATTATTTGAACATGGTCACTAGAGCCATGTGATTTTTCAAGTTCTCATTGGGGTCAGAGGATTACCATCTCTGGATAAATTTAAAAGAGACAGTAAAACACAAAAAGGAAGTTATTTTTTTTTTTATTTCATCAGGAATTTTTTTTGTTCCTTGAATTGAATTAAAAACAACTTCAGCACCACAACAATAAAAAAAGCTAGGCTCTTTGGAGAGGCTGCAATGTTATTTTAGGGCTCTTAGACCTTCTGTTTTACATGTATAGCTCTAAATGCTCTGATAGTTTGATCATTCACTCATGAGTATTTTACTTAGCACATCTTTCAATTATTTTCCAAAGCTATTGAAATGGTAGTTGATATTGATTGATATTGATTTTCTTTTTTCTTTTCTTTGTTTCTTTCTTTCTTTTTTTTTTTTACTATTTTAACTTCCTTTTAATCTTTCTTAAAATATAAAATTCTATCTATGTGAGGTTATTTTGTTCAAAATTAACTTTTGTTTTTACATTTGCAACAATTTCCCCTTACACAAAACAAGTTCCAAACTAGGTATAAAGAAGAATATCTTTACCTACATAAAGCACTCACTGTTCTATTCTCATTGCCAGTGAGTTTCTTTCTGTAAATTGTATGGCATGAGGATTATGAATTTGGTGTCTCATTATTTATTTGAAAATAAAAGGATCAAGTGTTTTGATATTTCAAAAAAAAATTGAAAAGATATTCAAATTATTAAGAGTTATGTTGAATCACAATAATTATAAAGTAAGAGAAAACCACATTTATTAGGGTTCTAAAGATTTTGCATTAACTATGCAAAGCCATTCAACAATGTGGATCATAACAAATTATGGACAACATTGAGAAGAATGGGAATTCCAGAACACTTAATTGTGCTCATGAGAAACCTGTACATAAACCAGGAGCCTGTCGTTAGAACAGAACAAGGAGATACTGCATAGTTTAAAATCAGGGAAGGAGTGTGTCAGGGTTGTATTCTTTCACCATACTTATTCAATCTGTATGTTGAGCAAATAATTCAAGAAGCTGGACTACATGAAGAAGAATGTGGCATCAGGATTGGAGGAAGGCTCATTAACAACCTGCAATATGCAGGCAACACAACCTTGCTTGCTAAAAGTGAAGATGACTTGAAACACTTATTGATGAAGATCAAAGACAACAGTCCTCAGTATAGATTATACCTCAATATAAAGAAATGAAAATCCTCACAGCTGGAGGAATAAGCAACATCATGATAAATGGAGAAAAGACTGAAGTTGTAAGAGATTTCATTTTACTTGAACCCACAATGAACGCCCATGGAAGCAGCAGTCAGGAAATCAGACATGATATTGTACTGGGCAAATCTGCTACAAAAGGCCTCTTTAAAGTGTTGAAAAGCAAACATGTCACTTTGAAGACTAAGATTTGCCTAAACCAAGCCCTGGTATTTTCAACCACCTCATGTGCATGTGAAAGCTAGACTCTGAGCAAGGAAGGCTGAAGAATTGATGTCTTTGCATTGTGGTGTTGGTGAAGAATGCTGAAAATACCATGGAGTGCCAGAAGAATGAACAAATCTCTCCTGGATGAAGTGCTGCCAGAATGCTCCTTGAAAGTGAAAATAGCCAGACTTCATCTTACCTATTTTGGTCATGCTGTCAGAAGGGATCATTTCCTGGAGAAGGATATCATACTTGGTAAAGTAGAAGGTCACTGAAGAAGGGGAAGACCTTGGATGAGATTTATCGACACGGTGGCTCCTATGATGGGCTCAAGCATAACAATAATTGTGATGATGATGCAGAACTGGGCAGTGTTTTGTTCTCTTGTACATGGAGTTGCTAAGAGTCACAGCCGACTTGATGGCACCTAACAATAACAACAAAAACAACAGAGATTTCTAGACTATAATCTTTATGAGAGTAAAGCGCCAAGTCTTTATCCCACAGAGCTGCTGGTAGGTTAGAGCTTTCAGTTAGTAGCCAAGTGCTTAACTGTTGTGCCACCTGGACTCCTTGTTACCTAATTCATTAGGATTAAATTTAGCAAAATCTGTATCAGCAGGTAAAACTGGAAAACACATTGCTTTAAAAATATTGTTTGTGCCAAAGGAAAAAGGAGAGAAGATAAGAAGAAAAATGTGAGAATGCTAATTCATTAAATTGTGAATTTTGGAGCATATTAATAATATTTATAACACAGAGCTTAAAAAGACAGTGCTCAAAATGATAATGACTGAAGAATGACTGAATTAATGAACTAGTAAGTGAATTAATAACTCAATGCCTAAGTTCAGAACTTTTAAAAAAAATACACATATATCTGGCTTTACTTTCCTCTTTAAGACTGGTTCTTCACTTCATGGATTGATTGAATATTATACAAAAATTATGTATTATGAAACATAATGGCATAATAAAAAGTTTATATTATAAATTTATTTTTTATTCAGCCAACATTAATGGGATTTCAACAATAGTCTAATCACCTCATTTTATATAGAATTGACTTGAGGATGAGAGAAGTCAAAGCATGGAACAGAGTCAGAGCTTTGAACACAGGCTTTCCGAATATCAGACCTGTGTTCTTTTAACCACAGAATCCACCCGACAAATACTTCAACATTAAAGATGTAGATTCAAAAGGAAACTTCTAGATTTAGATGGTAAGCCATATTTGGGAATGATTTGGAGACTTTTTCCATGATGTTGAGAGTGTTGAGAGTTCAAGGGGTACATTCAGATTGGAGTCAAGAACAAGCAAGCAATAAAGGTGAATGCTAACTTTGCTGATCCTGACTTCATTTAAAGTTTCTCTTTTTGCAAAAGCATTTATTTTTTTGAAGTTGGAAAGGGAGTGTTTATAGGCAAGAGCACCCTATTTCCTTTAAGAATAGTTTCCTAAGAACCGTTACAGTTAGAGTAGAGAGAATTTGGCCACTGAGTCTCCTAGAAAAAAAATGCTCAAATAAAGACACTGTTATTTAATATATATATGTTTGTACCTCTTATTCAGAATCCTAAAAAGAAACTTTTAAGGGGAAATGGATTAATCCATAGTTTACCATAAAAACACATTATACTTTTATTCAAAGTACCTGCTTTACTTAGAGTTGTTCTAAAAGAATTTCAATGATCATCAATTCAGTATATTTTATCAGGTATTTCTAAGGATTACACAAGACTGACTTTGAAAACTTTAACTACAGATTGTTATAGTTCTCAAAATGGCAGAAAGGAAGATACAAGGTGATACTCCCCTATTGTCATCAACAATGACTTACAATTGCAGGATATAAATGGAAAAAGTGCCATAGATAATAATGCAGTGGCTTTTAAACTCTTGTAAGAAAGTCCAATTATAGTATCTCCTGCTACCTTCTGTCTTTCAGTATAATCCTACTACCCCTCAATGTATCACTTCCTCCAGAACAATTCCATGCAGTTCAATTATAGAGAAAACCTCTTTTACGCAGATCCCCCCACTTCCTTCCCTCTGATGTCCAAATCTTTCAAGCTTCCTAAGTCACACAGTATTTCTGTACACTGTTACCTCCTCCTCAATGAGGTTGCTGAGAAACACTTCAAAAGGGCATGTTCCGGAGGTGGACAAAACTGGCAAAGGGGGAGGGGAAGAAATGAAAATCAAGTCAACGCTTGCCAAAACAATATGGGGGGGAAAGAAAGTGAGAGTTGGTGGTGGTAGTGGTGGTGGTGGTAGGGAGTAATCCTTCCTTAGTCAAGTGAAATTGTACCTGGCAGAAACATTTAATTAATTCTAAAGAGGAAAATTGAGTTAGGTGATTTACTTACAGATTTGTGAAAGTGTATAAATAGGAAAGCTGTTTTAGGGTGTGGAAAGGAGTCCTGAAAGGGCAGAGAGATACCTCTGACTTTCCTAAGTTTGTAAAAGGCTCTGGATTTCCATTTAAACCCACTGAGACACCAGGCACTTAATATCAGTGTTAAAAGCAGCAGCTGGGACTCTCATGTGTCTAGATTCATTCCAATTTAGAAACCTACATATAAGATTTCTCTCAGCAATAATAATAATAAATATTAATAATAAAAAACATACTAAATGCATGTAGGATAAAGGCAGATTGTTTTTAAACAGCAGGATTTTCAAGGTTTACTGTAAGGCGTCAGCTACTCTTTAAGTTAAAATAATGTTTGACAGGTCAGTAATGAGACATAAAAGGTTTTTTTTTTTTTTAAACCAGACAATTTTGTACAAATAAAGGAGCAGAAACAGAAACATCAAAGCCCAGGAACTGTATACATTGCACAAAGCATTAGGAGTTTCTGTTCTCTTTAAAATTTTGACATATGTTGTGCAGTGTGGTTACAGCTATTAAGGGAATACAGACTTCTTTCCAAACGATTATTTTACCCCTCACATCTTCCCATGGTCATGTAAAGGGTGCTTTGAAGTTTCCCAGGAATAAGGGCAAGGTGCTGCTGTACTATGCTAGAGAGGATAAGTACCATCAGAGAATACTGATTAAGGCATTCAATATGTTAATCTATCAACTAAGAAGTGCTTGTTCTTGACTTAAATGGCATTTTGATTTCTTAGTATGGGAATTCTAAGAGAAATCTTCTGGCTTCTGTAGTCATTCTAGCTCTTTTAGGGCTGAGAATATCTCTTAGAGTTGAAGATTCTTGGAGTTTAGTATTAGCAAGCATTAGCAATTAAAGAAGTATGTGTATGGTAATTTTCCCATTGATGGATGAGAAACTCCAGGAATCTGAAAGGAACTTTCATAGCTAATACATTATTTTGCTTGACTACTTATTGTATTTGATTATATAGCTTTCATTTAACTTCAGAAAAATTTCAGATAAATTTCTTTTATGGAGTACAATAGATGTAATTGCTTCTGAAATCAAGTTTGAACTCTTGGTAGAAATGCTTTTGTAGAAGAAAACTTTTTAGAGTATGTTATAGCTAAAGGGACAAAGGGACCCTCCAGTTTTCTCATACTGAAATAAGAAGACCACAGAAGAATTGATACATTGGAACTGTGGTGTTGGCCAAGAATATTGAATATACCATGGACTGCTAGAAGAATGAACAAATCTGTCTTGGAGGAAGTACACTCAGAATGTTCTTTAGAAGCAAGAACGGCCAGATTTTGGCTCTTAAACTTCGGTTATGTTGTCAGAAGGGACCAGTTCTTGGAGAAAGATATCATGCTGGATAAAATAGAGGGTCAATGGAAAAGGGGAAGACCTTCAAGAAGATGGATTGACACAGTGGCTGAAATGATGGGCTCAAGTATAGCAATGACTATGAGAATGATGCAGGCTTGGGAAATGTTTCTTTCTGTTGTACATAGGGTTGCTATGACTTGGAACCAAATTGATGGCACCTGATGACAACACCAACAACACAAAAAACAATTTTCCTGAGTCTGATTCCTGGAACCAACATATTCCTTGATTAGTTAGTCAACATTGTATAAAGAACCATGAGATTATGAAAAGGCAAACTATTATTTATTTATATCAAATGTTTATTTTGGTAGTTTCAAAACCTATCATCTCAAAGCTTGAATATAGAAATGAGAATAAATGAATGAGGAGGTTATGTGAACTCATTTCTCTTTATTCTTTATTCTTACTAACCCCTACCCCCACACTCGAATGAAAAGGGGGAAGGCCCTCAACAAGATGGGTTGACACAATGACTACAATAATGGGCTCAGATATAGCTAGGATTTTGAAGCTTGCACAGGACCAGGCAATGTTTCATTTTGTTGTACATAGTGGTCACTGAGTCGGAGCCAACTCGATGGCGCCTAACAATAACAACCCCCACTTTCAACAACGGTTGAAAATACAGGCAATACCTGGGTTATGAATGTCTGCTTTACGTACCATCTGTAGTTATGAACCAACTCCTGTAAAGTCTATTTCATTAAAAACTGAGGGACATACAATGGTTTGTAATACCAAATAGTGCTACTTTGCAGCATGCATCAAACATTATTATTACTATTACTATATTATTATGTTGAAAATGTTTCAGTGTACCAAGAAGTGTTTCCTTAATATTTTTTATGGGCAGAAAGTTATACTATACACTATGTGCTAAGATAAATATTTGACTGACATTAGGCAACAAACACAAACTGTTGTGATTTACATACAAATTCCATTTAAACACAGATTTAGGAATGGAACTCATTCATAATACAAAAAGTGCCTATAAGCCCTTTGTGGAATCAGCATGAGTAAATCAGGAATCCACATAGGTTCTTCAAACGCTTTCTAGGTGGGTTTGAACTGGCAACTTTTCAGCTAGTGGTCTGGTGCTTAAGCATTTGCACCACCCAGGGACTATAGGGTAAAAAGTAGAGTTTCTGAATCTTTATAGAGAGGAGACTTATTTTGTCTGGTACAGCTTGCAAGGTAGACTGAGTATTTTAATATTCCCAATTCCATTCAAACAACAGAATACCTGAGGGAGAAAAAGGTCAGAAGGGAAATTGTTTCCTTTCAGATTGATGGGAAGAGCATGATATAATTATCTTTATAAAATGAGACATAGCAGGCATTTAATAGCACACATAAAACACAAACAAGCTGAACATTTACCTGAGGTAGATACACTCCTTGGAGAGAACAATCATGGGAGAAAGAGGAGCTGCTTATGCACCAGGAGACAGCTCAGGGGGCAGGAGTGCATGGAGGGATGGACACAGGGAAGAGGTAACTGTCAGGAGAAGTGGGAGGGGAGCTGTTGCATTGTGGTAAATTGTGGTCAATGTCATGAGACAACATGTGTGTGAACTGCTGTATGGAAAGTGAATTTTCTCTGTAAATTTTCACCCAAATCACAATTAAAAAAAAAAAAGAAAAATAAGCTTAAAATATATGACCCCAAACTATATCCCCCAAGTCCATCCAGAAAAAAAAGAGTTAGCTGTGAACTATTTCCTTGGGAGCAGGGGGAAAGAACAGAATATACACTTCTTCACACATCTAAAGATTCCTTTGAACTCATTCTCCTTACATCCCTACACATTTTTATTTGAAGGGTGCAGTGCCCACAAATCCAGGCAGATAATTTATATTTTGATGCATACATTTTGAACAATTTTTCCTCTCTATTTTTGACCAAAATTTTCGGTCAGGGAGGAGGAATGAGGCATAGATTCATTAAAGAGACATTCAGGTCATCAGTGATGTTACTTCAGCTTTGGAGCAATAACATTTCAAGTTTTTGTTGATTCTATGTTAATATCTAAACCCATGTTGTATTATATCAGGCAAAATCAATTTAGTGGCTATTACTCCTATCTTTATTTTTTGTAATAGTTAGCTCTGCCACATATTATTTTCCAAATAAGAGCTGAAGGCAATGAGTTTCCAGGAAGGTGGTGTATCTGTGGAGAGATCTCTGTGGGCCAATTGTAGACAAATGGGCCTGAACAAAGGTTAGGATTTGGATGTATTGGAGACCTATGAAGACATTTCTGGCACAATGAATGGGAATATGAGGAAAATAAGACATTTACTCATAAATATTTCTTAAGTGCCTATTGTTGGTAGCTGCTGTCCAGTAGGCTTATGATGATCCATTGCACAAGGGAAGGAAAAACTGCCTGGGAAGGTGCAAATTCTACCACTGAACTACTACTGCTTACTAGGTGTTAAACTGGAGATGGGTACTTGATCTTGAAAAACAAATGAAAGATAAATCAGGAAAGATAAGTGTTTGGAAGAATGTTGAGGGCTTCAAATAACCAAATTTATCGTGGAGGCAATAGTGAGTCACTTAGGAAAGCACTGTGTTCAGAAAATCAATCCAGGGGCATTGTGCAGATAATTAGAAAAAGACGAGAAGGGGAGCAGGAGAGCAGTAAAAGGAGGGAGGCTACTGTGATAGTCTAAGCATGAGTTAAAGTCCTTAGTAGATTTATTACTGAGGTATTAAAGGGAGGGACAATTAAGTGGTATAAAATGACACCTAAACCCACTCACTACCATCAAGTCGATTCTGACTCACAGCAACCCTATAGGACAAAGTAGAACTGTTCCATAGGGTTTTGCAAGGCTGTAAATCTTTATACCAGGGAGCTCTGGTAGCGTAGTGCCTAAGGCACTTGACTGCTAACCAGAAGGCTGGCGATTCAAATTCACCAGCTACTCCTCGAAAGGAAGGTTGGGCAATCTACTTCCGTAGTGATATCGCCTTGGAAACCCAAGGAGGGGTTGCTATGAATCGGATCCGACTCCACGGCACATAACAACAACAAATCTTTACCAAAGCAGAATGTCTTTTTCTCATGGAGTGCTTCGTGGGCTTGAATCGGCTCTAACTCTCACTGCCATCGAGACAGATCCGACTCACAGCTACCGCTCCTGGAGTTTCGAAGCAGTATCACTAAAGAAGTAGACCACCCAATCTTCCTTCAGTGGAGTGGCTGGTGGGTTAGGGTTAGCTTTTGGTTATCAGATGAATGCTTTAAGCACTGCAACAGAGCTGCATAGAGATACAAGTCAAAAAAGAATAGAAGAAATTAGTGACTGTAGTAAATACGATGGAGGGGAAAAAAAATCAGAGGACATATAGTTGCATAAATACTATTTATTGTAATATTTGCTTTGGCATATTTGGACACAGAATTTTCCTTTTTATCCTCCTATGAGTTCATATGGGAGCTCTGGTGGTGTAGTGCCTACACCAGAAGGCTGGCTATTCAAACCCACCAGCCGCTCCTTGGAAGGAAGACTGGGCAATCTACTTCTGTAGTGATACTACATATACTACATAGGACACCCACGGAGGGATCAATATGAGTCAGATAGTCAGATCCGACTCCACGGCAGTGCTATTTTTTATTTTTATTTTTTTGGTATGAGTTGACATTGTTATGTCTAATTAACCAACAAAACACACTGCCATGGAGTCGGATCCGACTCATAGCAACCCCTCCTTGGGTTTCGGAGGCGATATCACTATGGAGTTAGATTGCCCAGTCTTCCTTCCGAGGAGCGGCTGGTGGGTTTGAACCTCCAGCCTTCTGGTTAGCAGTCAAATGCCTTAGGCACTACACCACCAGAGCTCCTTATGTCTAAGTAGGTCTAGAATATTTGGAACATAATATGTGAAATACGGCTCTAAGAACTTTATATGAAAAATTAAGTTTGGAAAAACAATTTTCCTTTCATGCCACTCTATAAAAAACAACAAAAAAATGCTCAAAAACCATTATTATAGATAATTTCTTACTATAGATAGTAGGTAAACTTTTGCGAATTTATATATGAAAATCATTAGGTTAGAGCTTATTGGGGTGGGGAGGGGCTGGGGAGAAACTGCCAAAAGGTATATGAATATAGCCTTTGCCTGAAAATTGACTGCACAAAATTCTTGAATATTCTTACCCCAAATTTGTTTCTTAAGGGACAAATTAGTGTCAATATATCAAATATTAGGAAAAAACATTCTTGCCTTGTCAAGAAGCTCATGCCTTACTGCTGAACTATCATCAATGTTGTTGTTGTTGTTGTTATGTGCCGTCGAGTCAAACCTGACTCATAGTTCCGAGGCAGTATCACTACGGAAGTAGGATTGCCCAACCTTCCTTCCAAGGAGTGGCTGGTGCGTTTGAACCGCCAGCCGTCTGTTTAGCAGGCAAGTGTCTTAGCCACTATGCTACCAGAGAACTATCATCAATAGCTTACTTAAAATTGGATGTGAAAGTCAAATCGTCTCTGTAAGAGCCATGGGTGATTTGTTCTCACGTTCAGTTGAAAAGCAAGGAGCTTCTATTGCATAAAACAAACAGGAGAGAATTAAGGAGACAGTAAGTTAGTCAGAGACTAAACCATGATTAGGAGCATGTTGTTGTTCTTGTGTGCCATCGAGTCAGACCTGACTCATAGCGACCCTTCCTTGGGTTTCTGAGGCAGTATCACTATGAAAGTAGATTGCCCCATCTTCCTTCCAAGGAGTGGCTGGTGGGTTTGAACCGCCAGCCTTCTGGTTAGCAGTCAAGTTCCTTTGGTCACTATGCTACCAGAGCTCGTGATTAGGAGCATAGTTGGGCTTAAATTAGGAAAATGCAAGCTTGTAAATAGGCCTAGCTCCTTAGCAGGTGTCCAGAAGAAAAAAGACTAGTTTAGTACTTGGCACAAATAGCAGACTGTATATACCTAATATGGTTTGGCCTTTATCTGAACCTTGTGTGCACTCTTCCCAAAACAGCACCATCCCCACCTCCAGATGGCTTATAGCTTCTTGTATTTCATTTTCCTTTATAGCATTTATCAAAGTTAATAATTACACATTTGTGTGATTATGTGATTGATAATGGCTTATTGGACTATAAACTCAAAGACGGAAAGGACCATGTCTGTCTGGTCCTCCATCGTATTCCCAGCTCCTACTAGAATGTCTGGCACATACTTTATTCTCAGTAAATATCTACTGAGGATATTAATATACAGCACTCTTATTCTTCTATATGTTACTTACACTTCTATGTCTAATTAGAAATCTCTATGGAAATCATCAGAAATAGAAAATAATTTTGAATGTTCAGAAGTCAGAGGACAGAATAAGGAAATTGAAGCTGCCAACATCAATCTTTAAAGGGCTTGTTGAAGATCAATTTAACATTCATCTATGAAAAAAGGGCAAGAGGGGACCAAGAAAATATACATTAATTTACCTCACTTTCATGCAAGAGGTCAAATTAGTGAATTTTTTTTTTTAAAGGTGGATCACTGGACAATTAAACTGTGGCCGTGAAAGCAGTGCCATTTCAACAAGAGGAAATTGTATCTGACTACATCATACACTCGCGTGAAAAGAAATGCACTAAGAATGTGGGTAAAGGATAAACAGAAAATGTAATCTATTTTCATTTTCAAAAGCCTTTAACAAAATTATATGTCAAATGACATTGGGAAAAAATTGCATCACTATGGGGCCGACTCGACGGCAAATAACAACAACAACAACAATGGAGCAGGGAAAATGTTTTGTCAGGAATAGGAAATTGGCTTAGAAATAGGAAATAAAGGGTAGTGATAAATGGACACTTTCTTGTTGGAAAAGATAAAACAGGAAGTTTCTCAGGGATCAGGGTTGATACAACTTTTGTTCAACATTTTAACAAATGATCTGTAAAAAGAAAATGACCTCTGGAATTTTTATGTCTCTTTCAGGTAAGGAAATATGAAATGTCAAATCAGCAGTATAAGCTGCATAAAGACTTTGCACATTGGGCAAAACCTTAAAAATAAAGCACGTTCTACTTTTTAGTACTATAAAAGAGATCACTTAACATACAAAGAGCCCAAAGGAATATAAAATGAAGTTAATCTCTCCATTCAGACCACCCTCCAACTCCCCCACTACATTCTACTCTTTGAAATTTGAACATTGATTTTTTTATTTAAAAGAAAGATCTGTATTTATCACCAATTTCTGATTATTTCCATGTAGTTTTCTAATTTCCATCTAGTTTTCCAATTAGTCATAGAAATGTAACTAATATACAGAGAAATAAGATTGCAAGATATTAAATATCTTTTCAAGTAGAGGAGGATAGTATTTAAATTATATTCCATAGAGATTACATAGAGATTGTAGTTGCTAGACTCAAACCAAAACCGAACTCACCGCCATTGAATGAATTCCAACTCAGAGCAACCCCCATTGAATTTCCAAGGCTGTAAATCTTAAAGGATGCAGATTACCTCATCTTTCTTCTGAGGAGTAGCTGGTGGGTTTGGACTCTGACATTTTGGTTAGCAGCCAAGTGCCTTAACCACTACACCACAAGAGCTTCAGTTTCTATTCTTCCTGAAATAGCTTGTGCTTAAACATGCATGTATAAACATATGCTTTTGTATAATATATTTATGCACAAATGGGGAATATACTGAACATGCTATTCTGAACATTTCTTATTTGACTTAAGAATAGCTCTTGGAGATATATTTTCTCTCAGTTGACACAGATTCACTACATTATTTTTAATGACTGCATATATGTTGTAGGTACCTGTGTGGTTCAAGTAGCTTATACTCAACTACCAGCCTAAAGGCTAGCAATTTTAACCAACTAATTGGCACCAAGAAAGAAAGGCCTGCTGATTTGCTTCTATGAATATAGAAAATTAAGAAAATGAAATTCAAGAAAATCCTACAGAGAAGTACTGCTTTGTAACACAGGGGGTCACTATGAGTTGGGAAGTTCTTGAAAGCAATGAGTTGTGTATGTGTATACACACACACACCCACACACACACACATATATATTACTGTTATATAGATTTTCCATATCTAATCAACTGAGTTTTCTTCTGATGAATATTTAGGTTATTCCTGTTGTTGTTCTTATTTATATTGTTATTATTGAGATTTTTTTTTTTATTATTATTGTTAATACAAACAAGGCTGCAGGGACACCCTTAAATGTGTACTTCTCCACATATCTGTGAGTATTCACCTAAGATAACTTCCTAGAAATATAATTGTTGAGTCATAATGAAGACAAAGTTATAAATTGCTTTTCTTTTGTTTGATTGCCCTCCAAAAATGTGGTATCAAAATATATTCTCACCAGCAGAGGACAAGCATGTTTCCCCACATCATAAGCAACAGTGTATATCATAAAATCATTTGGGTTTTTGCAAAGTGCATTATTCATATCTTAAAATAAATATT